>NC_142758.1:33608873-33911903 GCF_054948205.1 Urtica dioica subsp. dioica
ACCCCGAAAGCGCACTTGTTGGGGTTGAGCTTCATTTTGTAGCGTCGCAGGATCGTGAACATTTCCCTAAGGTCTCGAACGTGGTCGTCGGCTTTGAGGCTCTTGACAAGCATGTCGTCCACGTAGACCTCCATAGTCTTGCCAATTTGATTGGCGAACATGCGGTTCACCAACCTTTGATACATTGCTCCCGCGTTTTTGAGGCCAAAGGGCATGACCTTGTAACAGTAGAGTCCGCGGTTCGTAACAAAGGTGGTCTTGATCTGATCCGGCTCGTGCATGCGGATCTGGTTGTAGCCTGAATAGGCGTCCATGAAGCTCAGCAACTCGTGGCCCGCCGTGGCGTCCACGAGCTGCTCGATCCTCGGGAGAGGGAAGCTGTCTTTCGGGCAGGCTTTTTTGAGATCTTTGTAATCGATACAGATCCGCCACTTCCCGTTTGGCTTCTTGACCATCACCACGTTGGACACCCACTTGGGGTGCTCCGCCTCCCTGATGAAGTCGGCGGCGAGAAGTTTGTCAACTTCTTCACCAATGGCTTGGTACCTCTCCCCACTGAACGCCCGTCGCGGTTGAACGCGCTCGGCCACCCTCTTGTCGTCGTTGAGACGATGAACCATGATCTCGGGGTCGATCCCCGGCATGTCGGCGTGTGTCCACGCAAAGACATCTTTGTGCTCTCGGAGGAAAGCGGCGAGCTCGATTCGGGTCTCAGACGGGAGTTGGGCGCCTACCTTGACTACTTGGTCAGGCTTGGCGTCATCCAACACGACGGGAACGAGGTCGTCCGGTGTCTCCACCTTTCGACGCTCGACTTCGTCCCTTTGGTCTAGCTCTCCGAAGGTGCCTCCTTCCTCTAACTTGCACGGGAATTTGTCTCCGAGTTGGAAGACGGTGCTCACCATCTTCCCTTTCCCTTTTCCGTCCACGCCCTGGATGTAGCACATCCTCGCCATGGATTGGTCTCCCAACATCACGGCGATCCCTTTCTCGGTCGGGAACTTCATCATCAGGTGGTACGTGGACGTTATGGCCTTCAACCGATTGAGAGTCGGGCGGCCGACGATGATGTTGTAAGCCGAGGGCTGATCCACCACCAGGAACGATACGATGTGGGTAACCTCGAGCCCCCCCGGCGTACCGAAGGTAACCGGGAGGTCGATAGTTCCCTCCGTCATAACCCTCTCCCCAGAGAAGCCGAAGAGCGGGGTTGAGATCGGGGTCGGTCTTACCCCGGAAAGTTTCATCCTGTCCAATGCCGACTTGAAGATTATGTCGGCGGAGCTCCCATTGTCGATCAGGATTCTCCGGACGAGGTTGTTGGCGACTGGGGCAGAGACGACTATCGCGTCGTTATGTGGATGGAGTACTCGCGCCGCTTCTTGCCCGGTGAAGAACATGGACTCGAAGGGGGCCGGAGGAGGGACCTCTATGGTTGATGTAGTGCGCTATTTTCCCTTGGGAAACTTCGCGTACGTACTTCTTCCTCTGCGTAGCCGAGTCTCCGAACTCCGGGCCGCCTAAGATCGCGCCCACTACGTGAAGTTGCGAGCTCTCCGGTTCTTCGGTTGCCGCGCGGTCCGTGACAGTCACCGTCGCCGGACCTTTCTTTCCTTGCCGCGGGCGGCCCCCGTGCGCCGCGGCCGTCCCGATAGTTCTAAGGACGTACTCCTTCAGCTTCCCATCTTGAATTAGGGCCTCAATCTGACGCTTGAGCTGATAGCATTCAGATGTCAGGTGCCCGTGATCCTGATGGTAGTCACAGTACTTGCTTTGATCCCTCTTGGCGGGATCCTTCGTGAGAGGGGTTGGGCTCCCCAACTTGTCACGGTGCAGAGCTAGGATTTGCTCCGGCGGAGTGTTCAGAGGAGTGAATGGCGAGAACTTTCAGAAGCTGTCGACATGTGGCGGCCTCGGCCCGGGGAGGGAACGGCCGTTAGGGGCCTGGCTTCCCTTATTCCTCCTCTTTCGGGGGTCGGGACGATCTTCGTCTCGATCGTCGCGGCGGCGACTCCCCTGTCCCCCTGACTTTCGGCCATCTCGGCCATCGAGATAGTCCTCGACCCCCATGTATGTGCGGGCTCTTGTCATTAGCTCCGCCATGTCACGCGGGACTTGGACAACAATAGACTTGAGGAAGTCGCTCGTGCGCACTCCCTCGGTGATCGCCGTGATGGCGTCCCTGTCGTCGAACCCTTCAACCTTGTGAGACTCCTCGGTGAAGCGGGCGAGGTATTGTCTCAACGTCTCGTCTCTTCCTTGTCAGATAGAGAGGAGGTGGGTCTTCGGCTTCTTTTGCGCCACGAGGGTGGCGAATCGGGCGAGGAAAGCCTCTCGCAAGGCCCGGAAAGACGGGATGCTTCCCGGCCTCAAGCTTCGGAACCATTCAAACCCCGAGCCTGTGAGGGTCAGGCTGAAGGCTTGGCAGAGGGTGGCGTCTGCCTGCCCTTGCATAGTCATCCACGTCTCATAGTGTTGGACGTGGAAGTGGGGGTCCGTACGTCCATCGTAGGGGGGAATGGACGGTAACTTGAAGTTCCCCACGCATGGTTGCGCGAGGATTTGCGCGGCGAAGGGAGAGTATGATTCCTCGATCCCTCCGTACGGCCTTTGCCTCCCTGACTCCCTCATTTCGATGATTTGATTCTGGAGGCTTTGAATCATCGTGACCATGTCGAGCCCGTTAGCGGGGCCGACCGTCGGGGCCACGGGAGTCACCGGTTGGCGTTCGTTGGACGCTTGGTCCACGACATTGGCCTGCGGCCGGCCGAGAGTTGCGGCGGGGAGCGCGTCCCTTCGAGAGTTTAGCCTTTGGCGGAGATCCTCCCCTCGGGAGTTTCTCTGCACCGTCAAGCGCTCTCTAAGGTCCACACTCGGTGCGGGGCGAGGTGAGGTCGCCCTTGGTCGGACCGTCCGGCGGGCGCTTCGGCTGTCGGCCCCATCATCTACCAGAGTCGCTCTCTCCTCGGCGAGGGGCCGTGTCCGGCCGCCTCTTGAAACCGAGGGGGCGAGTCCCCGGGAATGTGACTGTGCCTGCTGCCGCGCTAGGTGCGACGGCCCGGCCAAAGCGTCGTTGGGCCTCTCGGGCCGCGAAGGGGCGAGGCTAGGCGTTGCCTCGTTGGTCCTCGACTCCCCCACATATTCGGAGTCGGAGTAGTCTTTGGCGGACCTATCCTCAATGTCATAGCCGAGGAGGCCGGCTATGAGCGTACCGTCGACGCCGGGGCGGTCAAGGAGCTCCGCAAGCCGCCGGGCCGTGTCCTCTCGGAGCTCGGCCTCGGGGTCATTCATCGGGTCTTGGGGCTGGCTCTCGCTATCGCGAGGTTGCCCTTCAAGACGATGTGCGAGGCGTCGAAGACCGTACCTCGAGCTCGTCGCTCGGGTACCCGCGGAGGTAGCGGGAATGTGACTCATCTCTCGAGAGTCGTGAGAACAAAAGGGAAAAGACTGGTAGAGGGAATGCGTTGCCAAGGTCGAGAGATCCCCTCCTTCTAGCGCCAAAATGTTGTCGCAGTTTTTCGGACAACGATTTAGGAGTCGCAGACGGTTAGACCCAAGGCCAGACCAAGTGGTCTCGTCTCGACTCGAGCGTGTCGGGCTTGGTATCCCAAGCCGTCCCTTAGCTGTCTGTGGTATCTGTCTCGTTCAGGCACCTGAAAAGCAAGTAAAGAAGGTGTGAACTACAAAGGGGAAACAGACGGGTTGCCTCTGTTTACCTCTCCGACGCTCAACATTAGTAGGATTGAGGTGGTTTGTAGAGGGTTTAGTGTTTAGAGGTCGAGACTTGAGAGAAACGAGCGAGGTACGAGTTCGACAGCGTTTCGGTACTCAAATTCGGATTACCTGGGTCGAGGGAGAGACCCTCATATTTATAGGCGGCCAAGAGGTGTTTGAGGAACCCCTTGGCCGAGGGCCGGCCTTGGAGAGCCGGCCTTGGAGCGCCGGCCGTGGAGAGCCGGCCTTGGAGCGCCGGCCGTGGAGAGCCGGCCTTGGAGCACCGGCCGTGGAGAGCCGGCCTTGGAGCGCCGGCCGTGGAGAGCCGGCCTTGGAGCGCCGACCGCGGAGAGCCGGCTTTGGAGCGCCGGCCGCGGAGAGCCGGTCCTGGAGCGCCGGTCGTGGAGAGCCGGCCTTGGAGCGCCGGCCGTGGAGAGCCGGCCTTGGAGAGCCGGCCTTGGAGCGCCGGCCGTGGAGAGCCGGCCTTGGAGCGCCGGCCGTGGAGAGCCGGTCCTGGAGGGCCGGCCTTGGAGAGCCGGCCGTGGAGAGCCGGCCGTGGAGAGTGCCGGCCCCGGACGAGCGCCGGGCTCAGGACGGCCGCCAGCGTGGCCGTCGTCGATCTACCGGACCGAGACGGACCGGTAACACTAAACTTGGAAAAGGTTTGTGAACTTTTGAGTCCAAGTGTTTAGCTCAAGCTTTGTTCATTTGGGTCCATGAGGTCAATGTCACAAATCACATCGATTAGGAATAGTTAAACTGGAAGCTAAGTCAAAACAATAACGAAAATTATCGAAAGGGTAATTTTGTCTTTTTGGACATGGCATGAAATGAATGTCAATAAATTTTTTGACAATGTCATATGATGACATATTATATAACACGGCCATAACATGTTTATTGGGCCTTGTGAATTAATTTCATTTCATAGAATTTTACTAGAAAATTCTTAATGGGATTTTCTTATGTTGTCATGAACAATTAAAAGAAAACCTAGAAAGCCTTTCTAGAAGGCTTTTGGCCGTCCAACCCAAGTGAATGGTAGACCAAATTTCGTGCAGCCCTTAGTGTGAAAGAGAGTTTATTTTGTGCATTAATGTATAAAGATACTTGCCAAAAGAAAAAGAGGAAACAAATTTCCTCTAGGAGAGTATGACATGGGCGGCCAAGGCAAGCAAAATAGGAAACAAATTTGCTTCTAGATGGCAAGGCTTACACGCCCAAAATGAGAAAAGGAAATAAGGATTATTTCCTCATGAATATGAGAAATTCTAAAGAAGAGAAAACTACCTTATTGAAGGTAAAGCCTCTCCTATAAATAGGAGCCTTATTCTTCTCATTTCATTCATTCCACATAAGTTAGAGATTGAGAGTCTCTCTCTCTAGAACTTGTGGCCGCCCCTCTCCTCTCTCTCTCTAGTCAATTTCTTTTTATTTTTTTTGCACCTAGGTCCTCATTTGACCTAGAGTTTAGCTCTGCGACTTCAAGACTCGTTCTTAAGTCGTAGTGTTTAAATGTGCCCACTCACTGATTCCTTTATTTCGAGTGATTTAGTGATAGAAACTTTCGTGGTTGCTCGAGGTGCCGAGGAAAGAAAGAGAGACGTGCTGCGAGGGGAGACGAGCGTTGCAAACTTTCCAAAAGCTTCTCAAAGTTCAAGCTTCAAGAAAGGTTAGTAAACTTCTTAGCTCATAATAGTTTTTATTTATATGTACTTGCTCTTTGTCTAGGTTAGTAAAAAACTGTTTTTACTTGTAAAAGAAAATTTTTAAAATTCCGTCGCTTACCGAAGCGTTAATTATTTTCTTAAACCCTAGATCGATTCCAACATCATCCAACTTGGATGACCCCGCTTACGGACTTCTTGCGAAGAGGGGCACTTCCCGAAGACCGCAAAGAAGCCGAAAGGCTGAAAGCCCTCGCATCTAAGTACGTGCTGAGAGGCGCCCTATACAAGCGCGGGTACTCGACCCCGCTGCTCCGATGCCTCAACAGCGTTGAGTCGACTAAGGTCCTTCGCGAAATCCACGAAGGCCTCTGCGGGAACCACGCCGCTGGAAGGTCCCTCGCGCTCAAAGCGCTTCGACAAGGCTATTTCTGGCCAACGATGAAAAAAGACGCCTACGACTGGGCAAGAAAGTGCGACAAGTGTCAACGTTTCTCCAACGTTCCACGATAGCCGCCATCTCCCCTGAGTAGCATCATTGTTCCACGCCCCTTCGCAAAATGGGGCGTAGACATTATCGGCAAGCTTCCCAAAGCCCCGAGGCAATACGAATACGCCATCGTCGCTATTGACTACTTCACTAAGTGGGTCAAAGCCGAACCTCTGGCCAGGATCACCGAGGCCAACACTACAAACTTCATCTGGAAATCCATAATATGCCGCCACGGCATCCCCGCGTCGATCGTGACCGATAACGGCGCGCAGTTCGACAACGCGAGGGTTAGAGAGATCTGCGCCCAACTAGGGATAAGCAAGACATTCTAGTCCCCGCGACATCCACAGGCTAATGGCCAAGTGGAAGCCGTCAACAAGACGATTAAAAGCAACCTCAAGAAAAAGCTCGAAGCCAAAAAGGGCGCCTGGGCTGAGGAATTGCCTTTCATCCTATGGGCCTATCGAACGACCGTTCGAAACGACACCGGAGAGACCCCCTTCTCCCTAGCCTTTGGGATTGAAGCAGTGGTCCCCGTGGAAACAGAAGTCCCCACCTACCGGGTCGACACTTTCGACGAAAAAGAAAATGATGAGGCCATGCGCCTCGAACTGGATCTTATCAATGAGAAAAGATCTGAGGCCCTCACCGGACTCGCTGCACAAAAGCGAAAGGTTGAGAGATACTACAACGCCAAAGTCAAAAGGCGGATCTTCGCCGTCGGCAGCCTTGTACTCAGACGCGTGTTCCAAAACACCCAAGTGCAAGGCGCCGGGGTCCTGGGCCCAAATTGGGAAGGACCATATAGAGTTCGACAAGTCATACACGACGGAACCTACTACATCGAACACACGGACGGAACTCCAATCCGGCACCCGTGGAACGCCGAGCACTTGAGGCAGTACCACCAGTGACCAAGTCCCCCCATTTATTGCTCTGATTTCCCTTATTCAATAAGGCCTACGCGCCACTGTTCAAGGATGTTCCCCGTTAGCAAAACTTAATAAGAAATAAAGTTTGCGGTCTTTTTACCCACTTTATCACAGTTTTTAGTCATCATGGCACGACCTGTAAACTAAAAACTCGGGGGGCTATGGGTCCTGAGACGTACACTCGAAAAATTACGGCATATAAAAAAAACCTTAAGCCCCCCACTCACGGGATACAAAGGCTTAAGAAGCTCGGACCCCGACGGCTCATCAGGCATACGGGTCCGGGAAAAGACGCCGGCCTAACCCGGCGCAACGCATAAGTTCGGTCGCTCAACCCACGAGCTCAAAGACGTCGGCCTAATCCGACGCAAAAGTTCGGTCGCTCAAACAGCACGAACACTTCTACCCAGGCCTAAGTCCCCCACGGGGATACACACTTAGGAAGCTCGGACCCTGACGGCCCTTCGTGCATACGGGTTCGAGTAAAACGTCGGCCTTCCCGGCGTGCCGTAAGACGCGTAAAGGCGCATGTGAAAGACGTCTTCCGGGACGCATGTAAGTCACGTAAAGGCGCTGCCTCAAACCCTAAAAAGGCCAAATTTGAGCCAAACAAAGTTTCGCTAGCCTCAGGGCACGAACACGTAAGACGCCGGCCTAACCCGGCGCAATAGGGTTTGAGTAAAAGACGTCGGCCTAACCCGGCGCAACCGCGTTCGCTTGCTCCAGGGCAAGCGAGCTCACAAGACGCCGGCATAACCCGGCGCAACCCGCGTTCACTTGCTCCAGGGCAAGCGAGCCCAAAAAGACGTCGACCTAACCCGATGCACCCGCGTTCGCTTGCTCCAGGGCAAGCGAGCCCACAAGACGCCGACATAACCCGGCGCAACCCGCGTTGGCTTGCTCTAGGGCAAGCGAGCCCAAAAAGTTGTCGGCCTAACCCGACGCACCCGCGTTCGCTTGCTCTAGGGCAAGCGAGCCCAAAAGACGTCGGCCTAACCCGACGCACCCGCGTTCGCTTGCTCCAGGGTGAGCGAACCCAAAAAAGACGTCGGCCTAACCCGACGCACCCGCGTTCGCTTGCCCCAGGGTGAGCAAACCCAAAAAGACGTCGGCATAACCCGACGCACCCGCGTTCGCTTGCTCCAGGGTAAGCGAACCCATAAAGACGCCGGCCTAACCCGGCGCAACCTACGCTCGTCGCTCAAAAGCACGAGCTCCTAAGACGCTGGCCTAACTCCGGTGCGATTTTCGTTCGCTTGCTCCAGGGCGCGAACTCAAAAGACGCCAGCCCAACCCGGCGCGACATGCACGTCCGGTCGCCAATGGCACGGACGCAGAGCCCCCAGGAACTACCCGGGACGACCTCTTCGATCGCCGAAAGGCGCGAAGCGAAGTCACTGGCCCACAGCCGCATTAGGCACGCTGAATCGTCGGCCTAACCCGACAGGCCGATACCACCGTTCAAACACGGGTCGGCTAATCGCCTAACTGGGCACAAACGCCCCCTCACATCGAACGTTTAAACGACGACGAGTCGTAACGACGTAATGAGCGGAGGACGAACCCCAGTTAAGGACGCAAAACCTGCCAAAACTATTGGTAAGGATACAAGCCTTCGGGCCACGTTAGCCCGCGAAAAAGGCGCATACGAGTAAAATTGCTCGAAAATTGAGATAAGCGTTCAACACGAAAGCAACACAAATGTGGCATCACGCTCGCCGCCCAGCTCGTGCGCCGATAGGCAGCGAGTCACAAATGGGTTTCAAAGGCCTACGTCCGCCGGATGTAACTGGTCTAGCCAACGTCCGCGGAAAACCTGGTCAAACAAATGTGACATCACACTCGCCGCCCAGCTCAAGCGCCGATAGGCAGCGAGTCACATATGGGTTTCAAAGGTCTGCGCCCGCCGGACGTAACTGGTCTAGCCAACGTCCACGGAAAACCCGGTCACACAAATGTGACACCGAGGCCCCCCGAGGCCCAAGCCGTGCAAATCGATAACGCCTTCACTGGTAGGTCAAGAAAATAAGCCACGCACAATAAAGCCGTGCAAATCGATCACGCCTTCATTGGTAGGTCGAGAAAATAAGCCACACACAATAATGCCGTGCAAATCGATCACGCCTTCATTGGTAGGTCGAGAAAATAAACACGCACAATAAAGCCGTGCAAATCGATCACGCCTTCATTGGTAGGTCGAGAAAATAAGCCACGCACAATAAAGCCGCGCACCCTCAAGACGTGCAAATCGATTACGCCTTCGTCGGAAAATCGAGAAAAGAAGACGCGCACCGACAAAACCGTGCGAATCGACTACGATAGTATGTCGAGAACATAAGACACGTAAAAGGAGACGCAATAAAGCCGTCTCTACGACGCACAAAAGCCGTTTCTACGACGCACAAAGGCCGTCCCTCGCGACGCACGAAAGACGTCCCTCGCGACGTAATAAAGCCGGCCCTCGCGATGCGCCAAAGCCGCTCTACGACGCACTCACAAACTCGAGAATGGTCGTCTGAAAGGCCACATGTCGACGTGATTCTTGAGTTTCCACTCGACCTACGCTCGACCAGAAACTCGGGGGGCTAATGTTATCGGCCCGTCAACGACCGACAGGGGCAAAAGAGTCAAAACGCGCCACGATAGGCGGGACCGTCGCAACGACTCTCGACCGGCCGGCCAGAGACCTTCTCCTGACCGGCCAAGAACCGCACAGCAACTCCCGTCCGGCAGCCTCCTGGCCACTGGCCGGCCCAAGGCCGGCGCCCGGCCGATGGCCGACCAATGGCCGACTCAGAGCCGGCGCTCGACCAATGGTCGGCCCAGAGCCGGCGCCCGGTCAGTGGCCGGCCCAGAGCCGACGCCCGGCCAGTGGCCGGCCCAGAGCCGGCGCTCGCCCCGAAGGCCGACTCAGAGCCGGCCCTCGCCCCGATGGCCGACTCAGAGCAGTCCCTCGCCCCAAGGCCGACTCAGAGCCGGCCCTCGCCCCCAAGGCCGACTCAAAGCCGGCCCTCGCCTCCATGGCCGACTCAGAGCCGGCCCTCGCCTCCATGGCTGACTCAGGGCCGGCCCTCGCCTCCATGGCCGACTCAGGGCCGGCCCTCGCCTCCATGGCCGACTCAGAGCCGGCCCTCGCCTCCATGGCCGACTCAGAGCCGGCCCTCGCCTCCATGGCCGACTCAGAGCCGGCCCTCGCCTCCATGGTCGACTCAGAGCCAACCCTCGGCCAAGTGGATGCCCAAAACGCCCCTTGGTTGCCTATAAATACCGGGGTCCCTCCCCTGGTCCAGGTAATCCGAATTTGAGTACTGAAACGCTGTCGAACTCGTAACTCGCTCGTTTCTCTCAAGTCTCGGTCTCTAAACACCTAAACTCTCTACAATCTACCTCAACCCTACTAATGTTGAGCGTCGGAGAGGTAAATAGAGGCAACCTCTCTGTTTCCCCTTTATAGTTCACACACTCTTTGCTACTTTTCAGGTATCGAGACAAGGTGAGTTTCATCTATAGCTAAGGGACGACTTGGGATACCAAGTCCGACACGCTCGAGCCAAAGTGAGACCACTTGGTCTGGCCTCGGGTCTAACCACTTTGGGCTCCTAAATAGTTGTCCGAAAACGAGCGACAACATCAGCAGTTACATGCAAGAGTCTTCGAGAGACTTTATTACACCAAATGTACATAAGTAAAGACTACTACTCTTCTTGTGGGCACCATTGAAAAAAACTCCCCCTTGACTCAAAGAAGATGTGAGTAGTCCTTCATGCCTAATCCATCTCGATGCTGGTCGAAGACCTTGTTCGCTAGGGCCTTGGTGAATGGATCTGCCAGGTTGTCCACCGTTGAGATCTTCTTCACCTCCATGTCTCCGCGCTGTACGATCTCTCGAATCAAATGGTATTTCCTCTCAATATGCTTAGAGCGCTTATGGCTTCGAGGTTCTTTTGAGTTAGCGACAGCTCGACTATTATCACAATAAAGAGTCATGGGCTCGTCGACGTTTGGAACGACTTCCAAATACTTAAGGAATTTTTCAAGCCATACAGCCTCTTTGGATGCTTCACAAGCAGCCACATATTATTCTTCCATTGTGGAGTCACCAATGCAAGATTGCTTAATACTCCTCCACACAACAGGTCCACTATTAAGGATGAACATAGATCCCGAAGTGGATCTCCTGGAATCATTATCCGTTTGAAAATCGAAGTCGGTATATCCAGACATAGTCAGGTCAGTACCAGAATATGTAAGCATCAGGTTCCTAGTTCTTCGAAGATACTTAAGAACATGCTTAACTGCAATCCAGTGCTCGGGTCCAGGGTTGGATTGAAAACGGCTAACTACGCCAACTGGGAAGCAGATATCTGGCCTAGTGCAAAGCATAGCATACATGAGACTTCCTACAGCTTAGGCGTAAGGAATCTTTCTCATGTCCTTAATCTCTTGTGCAATTTTGGGAGACTGGTCCTTAGAGAGTGAGACTCCATGCCTAAAAGGTGTTTGGCCCTTCTTGGAGTCTTGCATCGAGAAGCGATCCATCACCTTATCAATATAAGATGCTTGAGAGAGCGACAAAGTCTGGTTCTTCCGATCTCAAAAGATTTGGATCCCCATAATGTATGCGGCTTCTCCTAGATCCTTCATATAAAAAATAACTAATCATGTATCAGTGTTTTTTTTACGTCGACTTCTGAAATTACTAGCCAGATCTTAAACTCAGATAACTAACCCACATCATTACCTATGAGTAATATATCATCGATATACATTACCAGAAACACAACTTTGCCTTCGTGTATTAACTTGTAAACACATGGCTCATCTATTGACTGCTCAAAATCAAAGCTCTTCACAGTTTCATCGAATCTAATATTCCATGACCTAGATGCTTGCTTCACAGTTTCACAAACCTTGGTTTCTTGACCTTCTTCCACGAAACCGTCTGGTTGAGCCATATAAATGCGCTCGTCAAGATTGTGATTCAAGAAGGCAGTCTTGACATCCATTTGCCAAATCTCATAATCGAGAGCTACAGTTATGGATAGAAGTATGCGGATGGATTTAAGCATCGCGACTGGCGAGAAGGTTTCTTCATAGTCAATCCCTTCTTTTTTAGTATAACCCTTAGCCACTAGTCGTGCTTTGAACATCTCGACGCTCCAATCTGGACCCCTTTTCTTGTATATCCACTTACACCCTACGGGTTTAATCCCTTCGGGAAGGTCTACAAGTTTCCAGACTTTATTGACATACATCGAGAGTATCTCCGTAAGACATGTACTTATCAGGATTTTGAGAAGCCCTCCCACTACGTCAAAGTACTACTTGCCGAGGTTCTGATGAGTTTGGTTGTGTTTCAGTTGGGTAAGAACAGTTCTTACAGATGAGGTAGAAGGTTCCTTACCCAACTTTTCTTCAAGCACAATTTTGCTTCTAGGTTTTACATCTTTCATAAAGTCCTCCTCAAGGAAACGAGCATCCGTGCTAACGAAAGTCTTGTCATCCTCAGGACTACAGAATGTGAAACCTTTGGTTTCCTTTGGATATCCCACAAACAGGCACAATTCTAACCTACTAGCCAACTTGCTAGTCTTTTGCCTTAGTATATGTGCTGGGCAACCCCAAATTCGGATGTGGCCTAGATTTACTTTACGGCCAGTCCATCGTTCATAAGGAGTACCAGGAACCGTTTTAGACGGAACTTGGTTCAGAATGTAAGCTGCTGTTTCGAGGACATATCCCCAAAAGGAAAGGGAGTGATGAGTAACTCATCATTGATCTAACCATCTCCATTAGAGTGCGGTTCCTTCTCTCTAACACTCCGTTTTGTTGAGGTGTGCCAGGTGCTGTAAGCTGAGAAGCGATACCTTCTTCTTTAAGAAAGTCATCGAACTCTCCAGACATATACTCACCACCTCGATCAGATCGAAAGGTTTTGATCTGTTTGCCAGTTTGCTTTTCCACTAAAGCCCGAAAGACCTTAAATACGTTAAAGGTCTCGGATTTGTGTTTGAGGAAATAGACAAAACCGTATCTTGAGTAATCATCGGTGAAGGTAACTAATTATTTGTATCCTCCCCGCGCATGTGTATTGAACGGACCACATACATCAGAATGCACAAGTTCCAGCAGCTCAGTGGCTCTTCGACCCTTAGCTGAGAAAGGTCGCCTAGTCATTTTTCCTTCTATACAAGATTCACAAGTACGTAATGAACCTATTGCAGAGACTTTGAGTGGACCGTCCCTCACAAGTCTCTTAATCCTGTCTAGATTGATATGACCAAGTCTTAAGTGCCAGCGATATGTTGATTTATTAGATCGGAGGAATCAGAAAGTTTGATCCTCTTTGGCTCCCTAATTAGATCGTTATCTATTTCAATGTCTAAAAGTGAAGGTTGTCTGGGATAAATGTAAAAAAGAGCATTCTTCATTCATGCATCAGTGACGAAAGAATTATTGGAAAGAGAAATTCTAATTCCATTCTTAACAAACTTTAAACAATAATCTTGCTCATAAAGACGGGCAACAGATATCAAGTTCTTTCCGAAGGAAGGAACAAAATAAACATTATTCAAGTTTAGAGTTTGATATTCAAAAGATAACGTCACTAATCCCACGGCCTTTGCTGACACTGAGCTCCCATCACCCCATCTGAAGGAGAAGTCACCTTCCTCTAAGCTTTTGGTTTTCTCAAAACCAGTCAAGGAACAACAAATATGGTTAGTAGTGTTGTCGCACGAAAATGAACAACTATTGAATACCTCGGGCGGTTCGATCCAAGGCCGGACCAAGTGACCAAGAGTGTGAACTCAAAAGTCTCGAGCTAGGTTTTCTTCGATCAACCCACCTCTCAGAAGAGAGAAGGGGTGAGGAGGAGGAGTGACCGTGCCTTGTGTCTCGGCTGCCTACGTACCCGTGTGTGGGATCAGGTCAGAACGTAGTTCAAGCGTGCAAGACACAGTATGAGGCGCGGAGCCTTGGTGGAGAAGCGTGCTTGATGAAGGAGACGAGGTGCGGAGGAGTCCTCGGCGACGTCTCGGAACTTCGGAGATCGCGTACGCGTCTAGCGTGTTTAGACGCGGAGGGGGACTCTAGTCGAGAACCCTAGGGGCGTGCTTGAGCACCGAGGGGCTTCGGTCAGAAGGAGCAACATCCGAGAAGTCCCCGTGAGTGCTTCGGAACCTCTGAGAACGAGAGAGACTTGCGAGAATGCTTCAGGCCAAAGATGGCATCAAGAGAAGCAAAGGAGAGTGAGAATTCGAGCGTATCGATAGAAGATGAAGGGATCGCTTTCCCCTCAATGAGAAGGGGTATTTATAGGTGTTTGCGGGCCTTAAGAGGGTCCTTTATCGTCCATGTGGGACTAGGGGCGTTTCCCTTCAAGTGGAGGCGCAGGGCGCGCGCGGCGCGCGGGTCATTGGGCACGGCACGGGATGCACGGCGCATGGGGCGCGCGGCGCGAGCTTGTCTTGGCGCGGTGCACGATCTATCTGGCGCGGCGCGCGGCTTGCTGTGCATGGCTGGCCGGCACGGCGTGCTGTGCGCGCGGTGCATGGCCCGTCTCGTCGGACTCTTGTGGGCCTTAGGGGTCTTCGGATACCACGCTTGTTACGCAAAATATGAAGGTCTCTACTTGACAAGAGTGACTCGATTCGATGAGCAAGGCTCGACGAGAGTGACTAGAGGCTCGACTCGAGGAGAACGACTCGAGGCTCAACTCGAGGAGAACGACTCGAGGCTCAACTCGGGGAGGACGACTCGAGGCTCGACTCGGGGGGAACGACTCGAGGCTCGACTCAAGGAGAACGACTCGAGGCTCGACTCGAGGAGCGAAGCTCGACTTGAGGAGAACGACTCGAGGCTCGACTCGAGGAGAACGACTCAACTCAGGGAGCGAGGCTCGACTTGAGGGGTCGAGAGTTTGGCATGAGGACTTTCCAGTCGACTCATGACGGAAGGCTTGCCACTCTTCAGGACCTCCGGCCTGAGCATCGGCCCTTTGAGCGGCGTGTCTTCTCGGCGTTCCGGGTTTTCCGAAAACGACCGACAACATTAGCCCCCCAAGTTCATCGCTCCGGAGGCTTCGGACGGTGAACTTTTAGTTGTTTCAGCCGGGTGTTTGAGGATAATTTATTTCATAAAGCTTCACCGTCGCGAAGCCTTTGCGATCATGAAGAATGTTCTCACAATTGGAAGTGCTCTCTCTCGCTTTTTCGTCTCTCTCGACACGAGTGTGTGATCAACACGTGGAGGAGGATCCAAGCGGATAGGAGGCGTAGCGCAACGTGGGCAAGGTGGACGCGATTGCATCCATCGCTCTAGCCCTGGAGTGATGGGGGCATGCATGCGCAAGTAGGGCGTGTGCGTGTGCAGAGGCGGACCGGTGTGTCACGGCTTGTTGATCTTTTGGTGAAGTCTTGCCCAAGCTTTCTTCGATGGCGTTTTGTTTGATGATATCATCAACCCGGAGTCCATGGGACTCGACAGTGGCTAGCAGGGCGACGATTGTGTAATCGTGACCTATTAGGGGAAGATCATGGCGTCCATCTCGGTCAGCTTGGAAGGCGACAGAACTTTTGCGTTTCGTAAAAGCGTGCTCATTCCGAGGTCTCGAAGACGGAGGTTGATGTTGCGGGCTGATGCTTTGCGAAGACGGGGTGGTACCTGGGGGGAGGCTCTACTGCATCGGAGAGCTTTGACTACTCGGGGATCAACGCTCAAAGTTCGATCACGCATCAAGCACAAGTCAGTCTCACGGGGCATCCACCATTCCAGCTTTGGTGACGCTTCTCCGTCTGCATTCGGAAGATCGGCCCATATTCCCTTAGGCGTGAGTGCGAGTCTCTGTTAAAGACGCGAAGGGACATCGTAATGAGTAGTGATGTGGACTTCTTCTGTCATGGCATTTTCGATGCCCAAAGGGTAAGTTTCCCTCCGTTTGTTTGTTTTGTTTTGCAATAGTCTCGCTTTGGCTAGCCTGTTCTTCAAATCGTTTCAGGCGCTTGCTCGAGGAGCGGGACTCGACTCGAGGAGAATGACTCGACTCAAGGAGCAAGGCCCGACTCAAGGAGAATGACTCGACTCGAGGAGAATGACTTGACTCGAGGAGCGAAGCTCGACTCGAGGAGAATGACTCATCTCGAGGAGCAAGGCTCGCCTCGAGGAGAGTGACTCGACTCGAGAAGCGAGGCTCGACTCGAGGAGAATGACTCGTCTCGAGGAGCAAGGCTTGACTCGACTCGAGGAGCGAGGCTTGACTCGAGGAGAATGACTCGACTCAAGGAGCGAAGCTCGACTCGAGGAGAGTGACTCGACTCGAGGAGAATGACTTGTCTCGAGGAGCAAGGCTCGACTTGAGGAGAGTGACTCGACTCGAGGATCAAGGCTCGACTTGAGGAGAATGACTCGACTCGAGGAGCAAGGCTCGACTCGAGGAGAATGACTCGACTCGAGGAGAATAACTCGTCTCGAGGAGCAAGGCTCGACTTGAGGAGAGTGACTCGACTTGAGGAGCGAAGCTCGACTCGAGGAGAATGACTCGTCTCGAGGGGCGAAGATCGACTCGAGGAGAATGACTCGACTCGAGGAGCGAGTCTCGACTCGAGGAGAATGACTTGACTCGAGGAGCGAGGCTCAACTCGAGAAGATTCTATACGACCTCCTTTGTCGCCCGGGACTCTTCCAGGAAGAGCTTGCTCGAGCGAAGTCTCAGCTAGCTCAAGCCGAGCGAGGTTCTCGCTCAGAGGCAGAGTTCGCGAGTCTTTGCGAGCAGCTTCAATTAACTCGCATGGAATGGGGAGTCTCCCGAGGCGAGTGTGATCGCGCTCGGTTGGCGGCGGCGAAGATGGCATGAACTGCGTTTAGTATGGCGGTTCAGGTGCATCTTATGGCGGCTCCAAGTGCGTTGCGATTAGTCATCATACATAGTGCCTTGTGGCGACTCAGAGCGCGTCGTGAGAGACGGCTTTGTACGTCGTTTAAGCGTCTTAGCACGTCGTGAGGGATGGCCTAGACGTGCCATGTAGGCTTTGTAGGTGTGCCGTATAGGCGTTTTAGATGTGCGATGTAGGCATCTTAAGTGCGCCATGTAGGCGTCTTAAGTGCGCCATGTAGGCGTCTTAGGTGCGCCGCGAGGGACGACTTGGTTGCGCCATGTAGGCGTCTTACGTGCGCCATGTAGGCGTCTTAGGTCCATCGTGAGGGACGGCTTGGTTGCGCCATGTAGGCGTCTTATGTGTGCCGTATATGCGTTTTAGATGTGCCATGTAGGCATCTTAAGTGCGCCATGTAGGCGTCTTAGGTGCGTCGCGAGGGATGACTTGGTTGCGCCATGTAGGTGTCTTACGTGCACCATGTAGGCATCTTAGGTGCGTCGCGAGGGACGACTTGGTTGCGCCATGTAGGCGTCTTGCGTGCGCCAGTGTCTTGGCATGCATCTCTGGGATGTCTTATGGCGCGCCGCGGAGGCGTCTTCAGCCTGCATCTCTGGGATGTCTTATGGCGCGCCACGGGGGCATCTTAAGCCTGCATCTCTGGGATGTCTTATGGCGCACCGCGGAGGCGTCTTCAGCCTGCATCTCTGGGATGTCTTATGGCGCGCCGCGGAGGCGTCTTCAGCCCGCATCTCTGGGATGAATTATGGCGCGCCGCGGAGGCGTCTTCAGCCCGCATCTCTGGGATGTCTTATGGCGCACCGCGGAGGCATCTTCAGCCCGCATCTCTGGGATGTCTTATGGCACGCCGCGGAGGCGTCTTCAGCCTGTATCTCTGGGATGTCTTATGGCGCACCGCGGAGGCGTCTTAGGTGAACGCTCGTTCCCGTTTATGTTCGGGTGTTTTGTTTTGGTAGAGCGTTCTTTCTTTTTGTGGAGCGTACTTTCTTGAGGATTCTGCGCGTACTGACCGTTGCCTATGTCACTAGCCCCCAGGTTTTTGGGTTTACAATCGTATTTTGACGACCGAAAAACTTTGAAAAAGTGGATTTTGAAAGAAAAACCTCGAACTTTATTAATATTTGCAAAAATTTGAAATCCTAAAACATTGGCTTGTAGGCCTTAGTGAATGTTGGAAAGCAAAGAAATAAAATGGGGGAAGCGCTGGCTATTGGTAGTACTGTCTCAAGTGTTCCGCATTCCACAGGCGACGGATCGGTGTCTCGTCCGTGTATTTGATGTAGTATGTCTCGTCATGTATGATTTGGCAGTTTTTGTGGGGTCCCTCCCTGTTTGGGATGAAGACGTCGGCACCTTGCACTTGGGTGTCATGCAGGAGTCTTCGTGGACTTTGCGGAGGACCTTGGTCGACTCGACGCTATCTCTTATTTTGGGGATCGTGTTAACCGCCTTTCTAGCGGTTTTTCCATCCATTCCTTGGATGTAGCATATTCTGGCTTGGGATTGATCTCCAGCCATGATGTCGATTCCATCCTTGGTAGGGAACTTCACCAGTAGGTGGTATGTAGAAGTAATAGCCCTTAGTCGGTTCAGCGTGGGTCGCCCAATGATGATATTATATGGCGACTCCTAATCAACCACTAGGAATGTGACCATGTGAACAACTTCAATGCCTCCGGGAGTTCCGAAGGTGACCGGCAGATTGATGATGCCTTCGGTTATGACTCTCTCCCCAGTGAACCCGAATAGAGGTGTTTGGGTCGGAGTTGGGCATAGCCCCCCGAGCTTCATGCGCTCTAAGGTGGACTCGAAAATTATGTCGGCAGCACTGCCGTTGTCGATGAGAACTCTTTTCACCAAGTTATTAGCCACTTGGGCTTTGAGCACTATCGCGTCATTGTGCGGATGCACAACTCGCTTGGCCTCTTCGTTGGTGAAGTACGTCGTCTCGTGAGGCACGGACGGAGGTTATTCATAGGTGAGGTTGACATACATAGCAGCGTCTTCTTGAGCTACGGCCCTTAGGAATTTTTTCCGTTGTCGGGCTGAATCTCCATCTTGTGGGCCACCCAGTATGGTGGTTACAACGTGGAGCTGTGGATTGGCATCGGCAGTAGCCGTGGTTTGGTCGGCAGAAGCGGCAGTTCCTCCTCCCTTGCCAGACGGTGGTCTGTTTGTGGTGGGGCCCACAACGCTGATCATGCGCAACACGAACTCTTTCAACTCACCCCGTTGGATCAATGCCTCGATCTGCCTTTCAAGACTATAGCATTCGGAGGTCAAGTGACCGAATTCCTGATGGAACTCGTAATATTTAGATCGATCGCGAGTCGCGGGGTCTTTGCTCATTGGAGCCGGGGGAGTGAATTTGTCACGTGCCAAAGCTAGGATTTGATCGGCATCGTGTTCAATGGTGTGAATGATGAGTAGCCCTTAAATTCTTCCGCAAGTCACGGCTTTTGGGGCATCGGAGGTCGGCTATTAGAAGTCTGACCCCCTCTGTTTCATCTTTTACGTGAGTTGCCTTGCTCGTTGCTAGGCTCGTCTCGGCGGTGAGGGCTTTGATTATTGTCGTTGCGGCCATCGAGGTAATCTTTGACTCCCATGAAGGTCTTGGCTCGAGTCATTAACTCGGCCATGGTAGAAGGGACACGGCCGACGATGGACTTAAGGAAGTCACTTGTGCGCAAGCCTTCAATGATGGCAGAGATTACGTCTTTGTCGTCAAAGCGGTCGACCTTATTCGATTCTTCAGTGAATCGGGCGAGGTATCGTCTAAGAGACTCGCTATTCTCTTGCCTGATTGACCACAGGTACATCTTGGTCATCTTTTGGACCATAGATGTAGCGAAGCGTGCTAGGAACATGTCCTTCAGGTCTTTGAACGATCGGATGCTTCCCGGCCTTAAGTTCTTGAACCACTCGAAGCCGGGTCCGGCGAGGGTAAGACTAAAAGCTTGGCACATGGCGTCGGGAGCGACACCCTGCATCGTCATCCAGGTTTCATAGTGCTGGATATGGTAAGCGGGATCCGTTTTCCCATCATATGGAGCAAGGTTCGGGAGTTTGAAATTTTCCGTGCATACCTCGGCCAATATCTGAGCCGTGAAAGGCGATGGATTCTCCTCGACGACCCCATAGGCACTTCCGCCTATTCCGTGTTCTCGGAGATCTCGTACTTCATTTTGAAGATTGTGGATCATAGTGATCACATCGAGATCGGTAGTCGGAGTAACTCCCTGTTCGGGAGGAGTTACCTGCCGCCTCTCATTAGACCCTTGTCCCGTACGGCGGTTCCCGTTAGTCGCTCTCTTAGGTCATCTCCACGCTTGATGCGTTGAGCAGTGAGATGGTCCCTAAGATCAGGGCTTGTCGTACGGAGGCGCGGGCTTCGTCTGCGATGGCGCGCTCTCCGCGTGCCCTGACTTTCCACAACATTCTCCCTTTGACCAAGTCGGTCTAGGGCTGAACGTCGAGAGTTCCCTTCTTGAGAAGCCGCAGGTGCGCCACCTGTCCGGGGTAAGGGGTTCAAAGGACCGGCTTCAAACACGGCGGGGAGTCCCCCGTCCTTCGTGAGAGAAATCTCGATATCCTCCGAATCGCCAGTACCCTCGTAATCAGGGTCGCGGTCGCGACTTTCCTTGTTGAGGGTCTCAGGATCCCCGTTGGGGGTTACTGCGTCATGCGTGGGTTGCTTCGCAGCAAGTCGGCTGTGGTACCTCACGTTCTTCGCCTTTAGTTGGCGGATATTCTCCTCCAACTCCATGATGCGGTCGTCCCTGCTATCTGGAGATGGAGATGGTGAGCGAGTCGAGCTCTTTTCGTGGAGCGACTCTTCGTCACCATGCGCTTGGGAGAGCAAGAAATATTGTTTGGTCCCAGTGACGTTATCGGGGTTATTAACGCCCTCAGAACGTACGGGTGGCTGACTACTCATCTTTTCTCAAGTCCGAGAAAGTCGAGTTTTCAGAAGAAGAGAAGAAGATGGATGGAAGGGATTTCGGGCTGAACAGGTCGGGAAGTCCCCTCCTTCTAGCGCCAAAATGTTGTCGCACGAAAATGAACAACTATTGAATACCTCGGGCGGTTCGATCCAAGGCCGGACCAAGTGATCGCACCCGGGCCAAGAGTGTGAACTCGAAAGTCTCGAGCTAGGTTTTCTCCGATCAACCCACCTCTCAGAGGAGAGAAGGGGTGAGGAGGAGGAGTGATCGTGCCTTGTGTGTCGACTGCCTACGTACTCGTGTGTGGGATCAAGTCAGAACGTAGTTCAAGCGTGTAAGACGCAGTATGAGGTGCGGAGCCTTGGTGGAAAAGCGTGCTCGACGAAGGAGACGAGGCACGGAGGAGTCCTCGGCGACGTCTCGGAACTTCGGAGATCGCGTACGCGTCTAGCGTGTTTAGACGCGGAGGGGGACTATAGTTGAGAACCCTAGGGGCGTGCTTGAGCACTGAGGGGCGTTCGGTCAGAAGGAGCAACGTCCGGGAAGTCCCCGTGAGTGCTTCAGAACCTTTGAGAACGAGAGAGACTTGCGAGAATGCTTCAGGCCAAAGATGGCATCAAGAGAAGCAGAGGAGAGTGAGAATTTGAGCGTATCGATAGGAGATGAAGGGATCGCTTTCCCCTCAATGAGATGGGGTAGTTATAGGTGTTTGAGGGCCTTAAGAAGGTCCTTTATCGTCCATGTGGGACTAGGGGGCGTTTCCCTTCAAGTGGAGGCGCACGGCGCGCGCGGCGCACGGGTCATTGGGCGCGGCGCATGGGGAACGCGGCGCGGGCTTGTCTTGGCGCGGCGCGTGGTCTGTCTGGCGCGGCGCGCGGCCTGCCCGGCGCGGCGAGCGGCTTGCTGTGCGTGGCTGGCCGGCGCGGCGTGATGCGCGCGCGGTGCATGGCCCGTCTCGTCGGACTCTTGAGGGCCTTAGGGGTCTTCGGATACCACGCTTGTCACGCAAAATATGAAGGTCTCTACTTGACGATAGTGACTCGATTCGATGAGCAAGGCTCGACGAGAGTGACTAGAGGCTCGACTCGAGGAGAACAACTCGAGGCTCGACTCGGGGAGGACGACTCGAGGCTCGACTCGAGGAGAACGACTCAACTCAAGGAGCGAGGCTTGACTTGAGCGGCCGAGAGTTTGGCACGAGGACTTTCCAGTCGACTCATGACGGAAGGCTTGCCACTCTTCAGGACCTCCGGCCTGACCATCGGCCCTTTGAGCGGCGTGTCTTCTCGGCGTTCCGGGTTTTCCGAAAACGACCGACAACAAGTAGTAGCGGAGTCAAGAATCCACGTTGATACATTATCAGCTACTAAGCATGCTTCAGTAATAAGTACATTACTATTTTCCTTTGCTTTGAGGTAGGTAGGACAGTTCTTCTTCTCAACCTTGTGAGGTCTCTTCTTAGATCCAGAGGTGGAGGCTTTGTACTCAGTAACATGTGCCTCTCTTGATTCCTCTTTTTCTTAGTGAGATCTTCAGCAGTGTCAAGCTCCTTCATAAGCTCGGTAACAATGTACACTAGCTTGTTCATAGAGTAGTTCAGCTTGAAGATATCGAAATATTCGAGGAGCCTTTCCAAGATCATATATATTTTGGTCTCCCCATCAATCTCGGATCCTAGGATTTTCACCTCATTTAGGTAACTAATGATCAGCATCATATGGTCCCTGATAGGAGTCCCAGCCTTCATGCGATAGTTCATAAACTGTCTGACTGCTTGCTGTCTGGCCTAATGCTCTTCCCCTCCAAACATCTCAGGGAGATTGTAGAGCATGTTGGCGGTAGTACATATGTCACGATGTTACTGTTGCAGTACATTGTTCATCGATGCTAAGATATAGCACCTCGTAATCTCATCGGATCGGAGCCAAGCTGCCAAGGCATCTTTGTCCTCTTGAGTCGAATCATTATTCGTCTGAGGAGGACACGTGGTGGTGAGTACCCATTTGTGCTTGTTAATGGTAAGGACGATGTTGAGGTTACGTTTTCAATCAACGTAGTTTTCGAGTTTGTTTGAGGAAATGATGATTGAGAGAGGGTTGACAGACATCTTGCTGAAGTTAAGTTGAAACAAGTTTATGATTAGTCTTTTGGTTTAAGATTTAAGTTTGTTTAAGTTTTTAGGATGAACAAGACAGGAAAAATCCAAAGGTGTTATGAACGAAATGACACTTTACTCCTTCGAGGGAAGGCCGCAACGAGTCTCCTTTTATAAGTAAATGACTCATCATTAATGCATAGCCAAGATGTCAATACATCATATTTGACTAGCCACCTTATAAAAAAGTTTGATCACTCATATCCTTTCGTAGTGCCTCGATGGAGGATTACTAGGGATGGAGTCTAAGTGTGTAACCAACCACTTAGTCCAAAAGATTGACTTTGGAAAACAATCCACTGAGGGGAGGCCTTGTCTCATTGTCTCACTCTTGGACGTAGCTCATTGAGTAATGATCAGAGCAAAGCGCCGTTGAGTACTCTCATTTAAGAGAGGGCCACGAGGGTGACTCTTAGTCTTGCGACAATTGCACTTTTCATTAGTGTTGGAGATCGTGGGTTGTAAACAATAAGTATAACCCTCCCACTTAGTTTTTAGAGTTGGCACATCGTTTCTTATAAGTTTGGAAACACACTTCCTAGTTATAGAGCGATAGAGTGGACTTCTAGAAAGGAATCTTAGATCTTCATGTTCAAGGAAGAGTAGTGTTAGTGCATAAAGGTACAAGGTACATACTTGGACATTTTCCTATTTTCTATTCGGGAAAGTGCATGAGGAAAGTGTAAACTTCAACTCACTTGAACACTAGAAAGTTTGAGATTACACATCTTTATTTTCTATTCGGTTCGTCTTCGAGGAGACCTCCCACTCAAATTTTCAAGAGCATTTAGATTTGAACATATGTGATATAGATATAGTTTGAAAACATTTTGAAAAACATATAAGATTTGGATGACAAAACATATTCAAGTTTGAAAGTCAAAACGATTGTTGAAAAAATAGTTTTGCGCAAAGAAATTTTCTCATTAGACTTCTATAACTCATGGAGTGGGGTCCTAAATCCGGAATTCAAAAATTCTAGAAAACTGGACTTTCGGAGCAGCCGCGTACCTCGGAGTAAAATAGCCATAACAGGCGGCTCCGACATCCTTTTGACCTAAAACTAATGGGATTGGAAAGAGGACAAACAGACCGTTAATTTGATTCAAGAATCATTAAATTTCGAATTCTTAGCAGAGAGTTATGCCACTTTTATAGTAGGTTTTTCTCGAGCTCAAAGAAAACTGGAAATATTTAAATACCGGACTTGAGTGCAAAGGAATCGAGTGTAACAGAATGATTTAGAGACTTGTTAAAGCTTTTATATGTGTTGTATTAACATGGTAATAACATAGTATAAAATTAAATAATAACAAACATAAAACGAAATGAGTAAACAAACAAAACTAGCAAGACAATATAACTAGTCATGAAATTACCCGAAATATCTCAAACTTAATAAAACACGTTTTTCATTATGGAAAAATTAAAAAAATTTAGAACTGATTCTAATGTGTTTTAATAATATCCCAAGGTCATAGAAAATCAACATGAATTTTAATTTAAAGATACAAGCAATAAATTAAAAAAAAATTAAGAAAACAATTCTAACTTGTCAAAAACGAGTAATCTTTCGAATACGATTTTCAAGCTCATAGTTTTAATCACATGTACATGCTTAACTTTGACCATAGCTCTGATACAATTTGTTGGAATAGATCTAGGATTAAGAAAAGTTTAATGCTTATTCAAGCGGCGAAATTTAAAAATTTCTTTAAACAAGTAAAAATGATTTTTACTAACCTAGACAAAGAGCATGTTGTCAATGGTGCCCACAAGAAGAGTAGTAGTGTCTATTTATGTACATTTGATGTAATATAGTCTCACGAAGACTCTTGCTTGTAATTGCTTATTTATTAATAAAAGTTGAAATGTTCATTCATTCTTCCTTGTCTGTTTGAAGCTTTAAAATAAAACCTTAGTCTTTAGTCCATAAACAAACTTAACACCTTACGAAGAGACAAATGCAGATTTGCATGAACAAACTCTTCGTAGTTTGCTTAAAACGATATATTCGCAATCTAAGGGTCAAAGGACTATTGACCTCAGTACGATTGTTTGGAGAATCTATGATGTCTGGTTATGGGGCATTGAGAGTTGGAGACTCTATAGTTCTTCTAGGTATCTTCCGAAGGTACTGAATTGACCAGTGCACTTCTTGAGACAAGATAAGAACAAACAATTTAACCTCTTATGTCTCGAAGTAACTACGTATGAATTGCATCATGCTTACCTTAATCCTGAAATGAGACATGCCATTTCACAGCTTACGTATTCTCATTTGAGAAAGTCAGAGTTCGGACTCACTATGTGATTTTGAACAGGACCTATTGGTGAAGTACTAAGTTGTGAAGATGTCTTGAGTAAACTTTGTGAAGTTCTCATAGATATGGAATTCATGTACAAGATTGCTGAAATGCAATATATATCACCTCATGCTTTGTTCCTTGGAATGTGAATAAATGAACTGGCCAGTGTCCAAATTGAGTCTTGACTCTTTTGGATGAAACAATGTGACTTGTTAGCTCATCGTCAATACATTGTTTCTAACTTATTCACAAGTGACAAAGGAGTAGAGGAAATAACAGTTAGAATGGTAAAATGATAATTTTGTAAATCCCGACTAGCTGATGATATTCATGAAGGGTAAACATAGATAATATTCAATGGATCCACTCATTACAATTAGGTTGAATTCTTGAGTAGAAAATAAATTCATTTGAACCGAGAGATTTTCATTGTCAACTCTTTAGTGGAGTTAGTTGACATTAAGCTAAAATTGGGAAAAGGTTTGTGAACTTTTGAGTCCAAGTTTTTAGCTCAAGCTTGGATCCATGAGGTCACTGTCACTAATCACATCGAGTAGGAATAGTTAAACTAGAAGCTAAGTCAAAATAAGAACGAGACAAGTTTTACAAATATTGTCAAAAGGGTAATTTTGTCTTTTTGGACATAGCATGAACTTAATTTCAATAAATTTTTTTGACATGGTCATATGATGACCTAAATCACCCAGCCATGATGTGTTCATTGGGCCTTGTGGATTAATTTCATTTCAAAGAATTTTACATGAAAATTCTTAATGGGCTTTTGTTATGTTGTCATGAACAAGTGAAAAAAATCTAGAAATGTCTTCTAGAAGGCCTTCTTGGCCGCCCAACCCAAAGGAGAAAAAGGGAGATTATTTTGTGCATAAATATATCAATATACTTGCCAAAAGAAAAAGAGGAAACAAATTTCCTCTATGAGGAAGATGGGTTTTCGCGAGGCTAAGGGGGAAGCAAAAGAGGAAACAAATCCGAGGCTTCTAGAAGCCCTATTTGGCCGTGTGACTCATGTGGAGAAGGAGGGAATATTTGCTCATGAATATGTGGTATTCTATAGAAGAGGAAACTACCTTATTGAAGGTGAAACATCTCCTATAAATAGAGCCCTCATTCTTCATATTTCATTCATCCCAAGTTTTAGAGATTGAGAGATTCTCTCTCTAGCTTGGCCGCCCCTTCCCTCTCTCTCTCTAAGTTTTCTTTCGTTTTTGTTTTGGCACCTAGGTCCTCATTTGACCTAGTAATTTTAGCTCTTCGAATTTGAGACTTGTTCTCGAGTCGTCGTGTTTAAAAGTGCCCACTCACTAATTCATTTTCTCTCGAGTGATTTTAGTGATAGAAACTTTCGTGGTTGCTCGAGTTGCCGAGGAAAGAAAACAGACGTGTTGCGAGGGGAGACGAACTTTTTCAACCTTCCAAAGGCTCATCAACGTTCAAGCTTCTAAAAAGGTTAGTAAATTTATAATGCTCATAATAGTTTTTATTTACGTGTACTTGCTCTTTGTCTAGGTTAGTAAAATCGTTTTACTTGTTTTAAAGAAAATTTTTAAATTTCGCCGCTTGCTCGAAGCGTTAAACTTTTTCTTAACCCTAGATCAATTCCAACAGAGCAAGCCCATGTTATTTTAAATTAAAACTATCTAAGAGCAATTACTCGTTTACTAACCTTTACGTAGCTTGACCATTGAGAAGCTTGTGGAGGTTGAATCGCTCGTCTCCCCACGCAACTCACCTTTCTTCATTCTTCGAGAATTCGAGTAACCACGAAAGTTTCTATCACATGAATCACTCGAGGTAAGAAGGAATTAGTGTGTGGGCACTTTTAAACACAACGAATCAAGAACAAGTCTTAGAGTCGAAGAGCTAATACAAAATGCTAGGTCAAATGTGGACCTAGGTACCAATACAAAAACGAAAAGGGGAGAAGAGAGAGAGAGAGAGAGAGAGAGAGAGAGAGAGAGAGAGAGAGAGAAGGGGGCAGCCAATCTTAGAGAGAGAAGCTCTCAATCTCTAAAGATTTTGGGATGAGAAACAATGAGAATGAGGGCTCTACTTATAGGAGAGGGATTACCTTCAAAAGGTAGTTTCCTCTTTTCTATAGAATATCACATATTCATGAGCAAATATTTGCCTCTCTTTCTCCTTAGTTGGACGTGCAACCTATTGCTTCTAGAAGCAAATTTGTTTCCTCTAGAAGCTTCTACAACAGATACGTAAGCGTTGTAGAAGCCAAGCTTCTACAACGGATATCTAAGCGTTTGTAGAATCATTCTACAACTGTTTTTAAGCGTTGTAGGATCCCAGTTTTGTAGTAGTGACATAAGAAAAGCCCATTAAGAATTTTCAACTAAAATTCAATGAAATGAAATTAATCCTCAAGGCCCAATATTCTTAACATGGCCGAGTGGTCTAAGTAATTTTTCATCATCTGACAATGTCAAAAAACGTATTTATTGACATTCATTTCATCACATGTCCAAAAAGACAAAAATACCATTTAGACAATTTTCGTAAAACTTGTCTCGTTCTTGTTTTGACTTAGCTTCTAGTTTAACTAATCCTACTCAAAATGACTTGTGACAGTGACCTTATGGATCCAAATGAACAAAGCTTGAGCTAACATACTTGGACTCAAAAGTTCAACCTTTTCAAAGTCTAGCTTAATGTCAACTGACTCCACTAAAGAGTTGACACTGAGAATCTCTCGGTTCAAATGAATTTATTTTCTACTCAAGAATTCAACTTAATTGTGATGAGTGGATCCACTGAATATAATCTATGTTTACCTTCATGAATATCATCAGCTAGATGGGATTTACAAAATTACCATTTTACCCTTCTAGCTATTATTTCTTCAACTCTTTTGTCGCTTGTGAATAAGTTAGAAACAATGTGTTGACGAGGAGCTAACAAGTCACATTGATTCATCGAAAAGAGTCATGACTCAATTTTTACACTGGCCAGTTCATTTATTCACATTTCAAGGAACAAAGCATGAAGTGATATACATTGTATTTCAGCAATCTTGTACATGAATTCCATATCTATGAGATCTTCACAAAGTTACTCATGACATCTTCATAACTTAGTACTTCACCAATAGGTCATGTTCACATAGTGAATCCGAACTCTGACTTTCTCAAATGAGAATACGTAAGCTATGAAATGACATGTCTTATTTCAGGATTGAGGTAAGCATGATGCAATTCATACGTAGTGACTTCGAGACATAAGAGGTTAAATGGTTTATTCTTATTCTGTCTCTAGAAGTGCACTATTCAATTCAGTACCTTCAGAATATACCTAGAAGAACAATAGAGTCTCCAACTATCAATGTCCCATAACCAGACATCATAGATTCTCCTAACAATCGTACTTAGATCAATAGTCCTTTGATCCTTAGATTGTGAATATGCAGTTTTAAGCAAACCATGAAGAGTTTGTTCATGCAAATCTACATTGTCTCTTCATATGTTGTTTGGTTTGTTTAAGGACTAAAGACTATAGATTATCATAAAGCTTCAAACACACAAGGAAGAATGAATGAACGTTTCAACTTTTAATAATGATTTAGCATTTACAAGCAAGAGTCTTCGTGAGACTTTATTATATCAAATGTACATAAATAAAGACTACTACTCTTCTTGTGGGTACCGTTGACAACAAATCATGGTACATGAAATTTTATAACTATCTTCACTAACTACCAGTTTTTAGGAATCGTGGACACATGCAACAATTAAATTGTCCATGCATGAGTCGGTCCAACATTTCTGCAGATGAAAGCTTAGCTCGAACGTGTTAGAGAAAGTCTAGTCGAGAACAAGATCCACTTCTTCCGTCTATCATCAGAGACCCAACCTTGGTCTTTGAATCAAAAAAGCCCTTCCGTTAGGGAATGTCAGACATAGCATTCACGAAGAAGAGTTGCTGACTCGATGGGATCTTTCATCCTCATGGTGTTTGCATCAATGTTGGAGGCCTTATATATGACTCAATATACTTACATGTAATTTAATTTTTCTAGCATTAATCATTAATTTAAGTGATACACTTAGGTTTACTAAATCATATTAAAAACCCAAGTGATTCTAACCTACCCTTAAAAGCAAAAGTTTCGGTATAGCTTAGTTATTAGGTATTTGTGAAAATTAGTCTTAATTAACCTAATAGCAGCCCTTCACGAGAAAGCTTCTAGTTGGGAAGTCGAGACACTAGGTCTTCTTAAGAGCCCCCCACCATGTTAGACTATTATCGGCTTTGTGACAAAACTCTCCGATCTGTTCAACTTATTCATTAAAAACTATCCTAATCCAATTAGATATTTTTAAATGAATAAAGCCCATGAAAAGCAAGCAACCCACGAAACAATGTCTAAGTTATAGCTAACAAGCATGGCTAAGCATTTAAATAAACAAGCATATAACACGCAAGCAAGGTTTGTTTCGGTTTGATCGTATCCTATGAGACTCTTTTATAAATAACACATGGATTCGATTTTAGGCTCATGACTATGTCCCTTGAAAAATAAATCAATTTCATAATTATTTATTTTTCTATCTTTTTTTATTAAAATAAATTTCACTAGGACCCATGACAATGTCCCTTTGAAAAAAAAAAATCAATTTTATAATTATTTATTTTTCCATGTTCAAAAATAAAAATCATTAGAGTCCAAGAAAAATTAACTAAAACATTTAATTTTTAAAAAAATTAATCAGTGGGCCAGTGGGCCCACTGGGCTTCTGGGCCAAGGCCCGGTTGAATTCCACCAGCCCTAACCAGCCACGGTAGGGCTGGACTTGTTGAAAGGAGCGCCGCCACAAAGGATGGCGCTCGGAGGACGGCCATGGGCATCACGGGCGGACGAGCGGTCCGATTGCCTCCTCGTCCTCTCGCCGCCGTGGCGAGATGGTCTTGTGGGCCGTCGGGGCTTCTTCGAGTCTTGGTCCTGATTCATCGGTGGTCATAGGTTATGGGTTTATGGTTGTGATCACAGTTTGTCAATCACAAGATTACAAGCAACAATAATATTTTTCGTAAAAAAAATTAAATTACATAAAACCTATACCCTTTGAATTTCGGGTGTACAAAAATTCTAGAGAGCGAGAATCCATAATCTATAATCAAATCCGAAAAACAATTTGCATAGTCATATATCGAATAGAGTGAAAAACATAATCAAATATAATTTCAATTAAACCATAATTAATTTAAAAACATGAACGGATCATTCAAATAAGCAAATCGACTAGGTTTGATACCACTTTTTAGGAATTAAACATCCCTAAAACCGTGCGAAAAAAAAATAACTACTCTAACAGGCTAATTTTTTATATGATTATAAAAACAAGATCTAGATTTATAGATTTGAATAGAATAAACTAGAGAGTGATTCAAGCAACCGATTAAAAGACGAGTTTTCAGATTACTTACATGTTTGGCAATCTGATACTGACTCCTTCCATCGAGTTCTTCAAGACCCCGTTCTGAGCTCCAATGACTTGATCTTCAAGCTTTTAATCTTCGAAAACGACGACATGACTCTCGTCGTTTGGATCTCCAGAGACGATACCGTAATCTTCCGAAACGTAATCTCCGGATGGAATAAGAAGAAAGTGTGGGCACTCTTGTTATCTCACAACGACTCTGATTTAGAGATTCAGGTCGTGTCGTGTTTATGAGAATGTAATCACGAATTCCAAGGGAGAGGGAGAGAGAAGAAAATTTGGCAACACCTAGTGATGTTGGGCGAATTTTATGACTTCTTCTCTATATTTTTTTTGTGTTCTCCTTGACACATATTTATAGTGGTAGAATGGAAAATCCTACTTTTTCTCTTATCCATCATATCAGAATCTAGGATATTATATTTCCTTATTTTTCTCCTATATTTAAGGAATCTAGATATTTGAAAATAATGAGGTCAATATCTTATTTCCTTTTTAATGGAGAGAGAATATCTCAACCATTATTATTCTCTCTCTTATTGATTTAGTTACCTGATTTCTTTTCCACAAATCTAGCAATTAATTAAAGAGAGAATATTGGATATTTAAACCCTAAAGTAGACGCCCAACTACTGTTACTGGACCTAAGAATTTTTGAATTTTTCAGTGTGCACAATGCCCAACTTAAAATTCAATTAATTATTTACTTGATCCAACAATAAATAATTAATTCAACAATAAATAATTTTATTAAGCAAATAGACTAATTTATGAATGAATGCTGCTAATACCTTTTACAGCTGTGAGATTGTAATAAAGAAATTACTAGAGAGTTATTATCCATCTTTATCAGAGCCAAATCGGAGATTATGGACTTGACTCACGACCGTCTTATTTTCCACCATTTTGAACTGAGGAAGCGGTCAACAATGTATTTTTTTAGCCCGCATCCTCGGTCTTGTATTTTCGATAAGTGATTTCCAAAGCTTTTTAGAAGACGCCTTGGAACTATATACGTTGTATAGGGAGTCCGCTAGACAATTCATCATGTGATTCCGACACAAATAGTCGGAATCCTTTAAAGCGAGAAACACCATTCTCACTTTCTGATCGGTCTCGTCCTCTTAGAGAATCGGAGGATTGTCGGTCAAAAACCGCACAAGACCAATGGTGGTGAAATAAAAGAGCATCTTTTTTTGGCATCTCTTGAAGTTCAAGCCATTGAACTTCCCCGGCTTCTCAACCGGCATCATTGCAGGAGGCCCTCGAGCCACGCCCGCATTTGGAACCCGCGGGTGGCCATATACACCATCAAGTGAAAAGACCTGCGGGTCCGTTCCTAGCCGAAGCCTCCGCCGAGCTTAGTGGTTGCACCATGATGTTTGGATTCACGACGTTAGTAGTCAACACCTCCACGTTGGAAGTCAAAGGATTGATCGGATTCCACGACTCATCCACACCATTGTTGTTCATGTTGTTGGTTGCCATTTCTACAAAAGAAATCAATCGGAATTAGTTTCGTTGAAATAATCAACACAATAAAATAATAATCAAACTTTTTCCAAAGCAAGCTTCCTAAGCACACAGACATATCTATAAGATTGTTAGAAATATTACAACAAATAATATTTATAATATGGAAAACGGAGAAATTTTTCACAGGAAAATTAAATAAAAATTGAAACCGATGATCATTTTATTTCATAACTAGATAAAGAAAAGAAACCGACAAAAATAAACCTTAAATCAGAAAAGAAGGAAAGGAAAAACAGAGGACGTTGAGGATCGTTCGACGGTTTCCTTAAAAGTTTATATTACTCTCCCACGGGTGTTGGAGTAGATGACAGATAATCCTCCAAGGATACAACAACGTTGAGAAGAACATTACACCAATGGTACTTCTCCGACGAAAAAACCTGTAACATAACCAATCACCGACTACAAAAGAAAACAAAATAATTTCGGGAGGAGAAGAAAGTAGAGGGAATTCCAAATTTGAGGTGTGTCCTGAATGAGAGCTAGAGGTCTCTATTTATAGTGCAAGGTCTCAAAAAGGTTACAACCTTCAGCCACAAAAAAAAACATCCAACCATTATGGCTTTATAAACACGCTAAAGCACACTAATGACAAACGTTTTTTTTATCCTCATGATGCTCAGCTTCCGTTTGAAATCTTTCAGATACCAAAACCATCCTGTCATTAAGACACTAACTCCCACGGTTACAATGCAATTTGATTTAATTCTCATAGTAACGAAAGAGTTATTTATGGAATTAAAATTTTATGAAGGTGAAATTTGCAATAAAAAGATAAGACTTTCCACAAGCAAGCCCGAGTCTGGCCCGGCTCGGCAGGATACGACCGGACGGCGATGCGCCTGGTGGACGTAGGCTTCTCTAAGTCTTTGCCCCTCTATGAAATTGGGTCACCCTTGAGAACCTAACCCTTTGGCACGAATTGCATATACAAGCTTACTCATTTGTCCATTCTCACTTCATGTGGGACTCTTACATTTCACTTCATACAAACAACTAATGTGTTTACACAATTAATTTGTTTCTTTAAGCACACTTTAAACATCAATTTATCATTATAGTTCCGATTTTGTCAAACTTATAACCGATATTATATCCATTTCCACAAGGAATAATAATACATTGGAATTACATAATTCTGTTGAGTGGAGCCCACTCAAATCTTTTTTGCCAAAATCACCAGATCAGAAGATAACAAATACTATTTATTATCAAAATTCTCAACATTATTCCAACATTTATTACCAAATGGCAAGAAATGCTATAAATCTATAAACAACTACTAATTTTTCGTTTTAGTAATTTATAAATTCTCATTAGCACAATTTTTAAATTTACATGTCATGAATCAAATTGCTAAACTTACAAAGTGCCATTTCGAAGCATAATGAACAATGCTGGTTAAAACAAGTCAATAATACGTTAGCATAAACAAATCATTGTATCAAATCAAATGATGACTCACATATGTTGATAACATATACATTGTCATCATATCCGATTGTCAAATGAGACGAGACACATATGTTGATAAAAGCAGAAAGATAGCTAACGATCGAACTAAGCAAATGAACACATTTACTATGAAATTAATAACGATTGTCAATATTCTATAATATATATATATATATATATATATATATATATATATATATATATATATATATATATAATTCTAACACGGATGTTTTCCAAATGCAATATCTTTTTTGGTGAGAGGTTGTAGTTTATACGTAGGAACATATTTTCAACTTCCACACAAAAATGATTTGATTAGAAAGAGAGAGACCATGCCCAAAAAAAAAAAAACAAAAAAAAAAAAAAGTGTGCAATACACGAATCCCATGAAGAAGGCCAGACTAAAAGGAACAGCTATAGTAGTTACTTGGGCAATGAAGAAAATGGGAACAATTAGAATCAGCGAAGCCGTGACCCCTTCAATATATATATATATATATATATATATATATATATATATATATATATATATATATAGTTTTAGCAACGCCGTGAATGATTTTAGGATATTATAAATGATAATAGCAAGTAAAATTTGTAGATGTTAACTTGTGTTATCAAGCTTCTTAAACAATGGGAACTAAAGAAACCAGCAATTAAGAAAAATTCCTTAAAAATCATTAATAAAATGATAAAATGTAAAAAATTTACTTCGTATATTAGTTAGACTTTCATGGGTAAATAAAGTTTGTGTTCGCTTTCATGGAGACACATATAAGGGGAAGGGAAATAAATATCAAAGAAAAAAATAAAGATAATTTAATAAACAAAATATAAAACTATTTAAAGATAAGTAATGCGTAACAAAATTACAAAAGGTAAGAAAAATGTTTTTATGATTCTACATTGCATAATCGTTGCTTGCTCCTCTCTCACCAGTTCGGGTTCTATGTCATGATTAAGACATCCAGCTTTAACAAAATTACAAAAGGTAAGAAAAATATTTTTATGATTCTACATTACCAGTATCCATCTTTTAATCTACTCATTCCAACAATATCTATGATACTATGGTATTCATCAACTTGAATTATGGTTTGTTTATGCTGAAAGTAATCAAACCTTTGTACTCAACGTTGACATAAATATCAATCACATGCTCTGATAAGGCCTTATTTGCAATCTATAACAGTAGTAATCACAATCAGAATAATATCAAATTAGTACACGTGGCGGCTTTATTTTTTTTTCATAATAATATCAAATTAGTAAAAAAAAATTATCATTAGGTAAATAAGTTCTTTAATTGCTCTGTTTTAGTGTTTTAACATAATTTTTTAGTTTTTTTTTAGTTTTTTTTTTCTTTTTTATTTTTCATATTCTCAAATGGGTATCTTCTTCGATTAATTAATATAACTTTTTACTAAATATTAATATGTTGACAAAAATTAAGAAAACAAATTTGGACGATCAATTTTTATAAAGTAAAATTTTAAAACAAATGAAAAACAAAAATTAATAAAAAAAAAGATAAATCGGGAAATTGTTCGTTCAAGACGCATATCTTCAAATATAACTTTATTTTCTTCGATATCTCTCTGTACTTTTTTTTTCTCTTGAACTTTTAATCACTTTTTTATAACTTCGAATATTGTAAAATTAATTATATTATAAAGATATAAATAGGAGACCAACTTTTTTTTTTGTGTGGATTTTGAATATTGTAAATTCAATTATATAAAGAAAGTATATGTAGGAGAACAAAATACCATATTAACATTATAGAAAACCATTGATATCTCAATATTTTACCGTTACTAATTTTAACGTTATAAAACCAAATTCTTAACGATTTCAACGTTAAATGTACGCATAGCCCTAAGAAACTGAATGAGCCTTATTTCTCCTATTTGTATTTATATTTGGCAATTTATCCACAGTTTTTAGATCAATTTATCCAAATTTCTATAACATAGATAATAAAGAGAACTTTTCTCCCACTTTCATCCAGTGGCTTCGTTACGCGGCAACACGTGGCGGCTTTTAGTTTTTTTTTTTTAAGTAACAAAAGGTAGAAAAAAAATGTGACGACCCGACTTTTCGGACCGTCTTACTTATCTTACTTTTTAAACTTTATAAATTTTTTTTGAAAACTTGGAGGAATTTTTTTTTAAAAACACGTCGAAACAAGGCGAGCCAAAATTTTAAAGATCTTAAAAAAAACAAAAGCATTTAAGAAAAATATGAAGATTGCATATCGAACATTTCATGAGAAGTACTTAACCAAAATTGAATATACGAATTTAAAACTAAACATAGCGGCAAAAATACTAAAACATAATCCATATTCTGGTCTCAACTAAATTAGAAAACTCTTTGAAACTTTATATAACTTTGAAATACTTGAAAATAAAAACTTTAAAATTTATTTCTTAAAGACTTGTAGCGGAAGACTTATTCTGTAAATGAAAACCATAACTCAACCCTCTCGCTATCGACGCTGCTAGTCCGCCCTGCTCAGTTCCTTGCAAGTTGTTTACCTACAACACATACGTATATTTTTTTTCTCTCGAAGAAATGAGCTTACGCTTAGCGAGAATAATATAAAGCTCACAAAATAAAAAAGAGTAATGCAATGCATGAATCGGTTATTAGTATTTTAAAACTAATTTGTGACTTGATCTTTCTTTTCTTGATTCTATCAATTTTTAGTTCGGGGTGCCCCTAGAGTAGTCGTACCTATTTCAGTGCACACTTTAGAGACGAAGATATGGGATTGCAAGGTCCCACACTTCGCTCTATCTAATAAATATATTAGGGCCTCGGCCCGAGAAATTTCCCCATTTGGGCCCGTAAGTCGGCTCGAGAAATTCTCCTTAAGACCTCTGTAGCTCGAGGTGGTACGACTCCATTGCTTATCTTTATCTTTTCACTTTTTTATTTTCGTTACATGCACGAATGACGTATGACATAAAATATACATGATAACATGACTAGAAATAGAACATGATATAAGTATTCTAATTTATAACATGTCATCGCATAACATACCATACCATATCATATCATCACATAACATACCATACCATATCATATCATAAACTCAGCATATCATAACATATCATTTATAATTTATCATATTATATCATATCATACCATAACACACATATGTCAAATAATCAAGCAGTAACAATTTCAAAAAATTATTATAAACTCATTCAGATCATATACTTACGTATTTTATTTTTGTGAACTAATCTGTGTTGCAGTGAGATTATTCTCACCTTCATTTCGGAAAGTACAATCGTTGATCATGGACGGCTCGGGAAAACACGTTTGCGGACCAATCGTAAATAATCAGAAAATATTGTGTATAGCATGAAAATATTTTTTGATTACTTTTTTAAAAATAAGACATGTAAAACTAGCGTTTCCAAAAAGAATCAACGCAAAATAATAATTTTTGAATCCACAATAAATGTTTTAAGTTTGAAAATCGGAAAATATTCTGTATTTCATAAAAATATTTTTCAATTAATGATTTAGATAGAAGACATTCAAATCTAGCTTTTCCAAAAAGAATTAATGCAAAATAATAATTTTTGAAACCACAATAAGCGTTTTAAGAAATGATTTTTTTTAATTAAGCTACTACTTCATTAAAAAAAAAATTACTATCGTCACCCGATAACAATATTTTAGCTTTTCTATTAAACTTAAAATTTGGGATTTCACAAAAACTTTTTTATCATTTCAAAGTTTTTTAAAATATTGCATGTTTTCCTATCTGTCAGATTTCTTAGAAGTATTATGTACAAAAAATATTTAGGTAAATAAAAATTGAAGTTAAATTTTGATAAAAGAAAAAGATATAGAGGAATAGAAAGTAAGAAAAACTTCCTATATCTATATTAATAATATATATTGTTATGTTAAATCGCAAAAGTGTATTATATATCAAATAATAACATATAAAATCTACGTGTAATATTAATACCACATAGTTTTTCCAAGAATATATATATATATATATATATATATATATATAATAATAACATATACTCAAAATAATGTATGTTATTGATATAGTATAATATAATATTAGTAATTATGATTATAATATATATAAAAAAAATTATACAAAATATATTGATGAGGGAGGGAGAAAAAAAAATAATATACATAAACAAAAATTATATAAAATATATTGATGAGAGAGGGAAAAAATTTAAAGGCCGGAAAAAAAATTTTAAGACCGAAAAGTGTCGTCGCTTGGCAACGCCACGTGACGGTCTCAGGAAACAGGGAAATGAGGTGCTCTTTATTATCTACGTTATATATATATATATATATATATATATATATATATATATACACACACACACACATACATTTTTGACCTATTTTTAATTATTTTTATCTTAAAAATTTACATATTCGCTCCAGTTGAAATTTGTTTTTTGAAATTAGCCCCACTTGAATTTGTTTTTTCAAATTTGCCTTCCCTAGGGAGCTCTTTTTCTGGATCCTAGTCTAATATTTAGAATCGCTCTACCAAACACTGATGATTAACAGACCAGACAAAGGTAATTTCATCAACCTTTCAAGATTGTAACAAATCCCAGGAATTGGTCTCAGCACCAAACATAATATTGTCAAGCCACAACGTTTTTATTTTTATATTTTTCTATCTCGAAATTGATTTATAATAACATGTAATGCAAGCCTAATTGCTTAACTATTTAGAACTAGAACGTAGTCAGTGTGTAAGGTATTTATTATGTCTCTGATGCAAAAACTTCAGAGACAGCAAAGCCTAATACTTAGACCTACCTGCTTAGAAGAGGTAGATAGGAAATAATAAAATAAAAATAAAAGAAGCAAAGAAGTAGAAAAATGACAAACCCAATTTTGGTACTGATGACATTAAATTCTTCCACTGGGAAAAGGCTGCTGTAATTACTGATGGCAAATAACCAGAGAGAACTCAAGATTTATAGAAAGTAAGAAGAAAAAAAATAGATAACTTCAAAAAAAGAGAACTGTTCAAAGCCTTTCATTAATGTTTCGGCTCCCAAAATGTCTCTCTTGTTCTGTTATATTTTTCTTTTAATTGGCTGGGGTTCTCAGCTATGCACAAGAACCATGATTCCTTCCAAAACCAATTTCGCACCAATCTTTCACGTTGTTTCAATTGCCAAAGTGGTGTCAGCGAGAGTGATTTGGTTTCTGATTCACGTTCTCTACCAAGCTGTTAATAGCTGTCCTTTTTTCTTCTTCTCCTTGTATTTAATGGAATAAGCAGAGGAGAAGGTATGGTGGTTATTTTATTTTCAGGTGAATGATCCAAATTATTTACTAATAATTACAGTGGTATAAGTGCATACCATTAATAATGAGTAATCTTATCTTATAAATCATCTTAGAGACCCTATTTTTTGTTTATATAAGTATATAGTGTGTAATTATCACGACCTGTTTTTGTCTGGTAGTGATTGAAGCAGCAGAGAAGTTATGCCGATAGTTTTATCATAATGAGTACTCATCTAAAGTAATCTGGGTTGGTTCTCTTTGTCGTTTTCTCAGTTACACTTGCTTTCTCTCATTTTTAAAAGCTATATCAGCACATTACCAAATAAATATGAGCGAGAGAGAGAGAGAGAGAGAGAGAGAGAGATTATTACATACAACCCCCCAGGTGGTTGTTGCTCCACAGTGTTGGTTTGTTTAGGAACAAATATTTCTCTGGGGACTTTGTCTTTCTATGTGTTTGTTGTAGCAATGGACTCTTCCCAAGTTGTTGGAGTGTTTTCAGGTCAGAAATCCAGTGACACGGAGTCTGGTTGGACAATGTACATTGGCTCTGATCAAATCTGCAATATAGTAGAAGAAGATGGTAATCATGGCGATGAGAGTGATGATTCAATGGCCTCAGATGCCTCTTCAGGTCCGATTGAGCCAGCTGTGATGGCTCCAAACAATATTGTCGGTCTTGGGATGAAGAGCACAAGAATCGATAATAATTATAATTCAGAGCAACAAGCAAAATGTTTCTTGGCGAATAATAAGAAGGCTTGCAGAGAGGTTAAGAAGATGAGAGATGTGAGAAGGGTCAGACGAGCAGAGAACAGATATGATCATGATCAACAACACACAGCTTTAAAAGCAGACAGTGCTGAGAGCCAAGTTTGAATCTCAAGCACATATTGTTCAAGTTAAGATTTCTTTTTGTTTTTTGTTCTTTCACTTTCCTCTTTTTTTTTCTTTTTTTTTTTGGTACGTTTGATTTTCTTTGTTGGTGCTTAAATCATTCGGAAGAATAAGAAGATCGTTGGTATTTCGCTTTCTTCTAAACATAGATATACAAATTATATAAATATATATATATATATATGTATGTATATAATGTTAATATGGTATAGTATTGGTAATCAACATTATTTACTCTTACTAACTGATTAAGCGATAATAGTGTGTTAAAATCTTTCCACGATATGAATGTGGCGGCCCATCAAAAAAATGGGCCCACAAAGCATTGGGCCATCATACTAACAACTATGGATTCCGCTTAGCCCTGTCATCTAGACTTGGGACATTGACGTGAGATTTAGATGAACACCTTGCTAAAGAGGTTCAAGATGCATGATCAGTCTTCAAGTCGAATCATTAAAGAAGTCATCAAGACGGATTATAAAATGAAGTCATCAAGCCAAATCCTTGACGAGGTCCTCGATGGGTTATCGAACGAAGTACTCAAGTCGAATTCTTAACGAAGTCCTTGAAACAAATTTCGAGCAAAGTCCTCAAGAAAGACTATCGAACGAAGTCCTCCAGCTATATCCCATAACAAAGTCCTCAAGACTGATTATCGAACTAGTCTTCAAGTCGAATTGTTAACAAAGTCCTCGAGTTAAGTCCTTGATAAGGTCCTTAAGACAAATTCCGGACAAAGACGAAGCAACCGCTTCGGATCTGAAACCTCTTGGCCACAACATGAAAATATCTCTCGGCCCTTACCCAAATACTCGGTCTTGAATCCTCAACCGAGAATTCTTGACAATGGCACATTAAAATCTATGGGCCATGTCGCAAGTACTCGATTTCGAATCCTCAGCCGAGAGTTCTCAGCCATGACACAAAAAACATTCTCTAGGACATGGCACGATAAAGTCTCTCGGCCATGGCACGAGAAAGTCTGTTAGCAATTCTCTCAGCCATGTCACGAGTACTCAGATACTCAGACCAACGCAACCATGTCCTCGACCATCATACAAGCCTTCAATCACTCGGCCACTCGTGCGACCATCAACTGCAGCCACTCTCGGGTGATCTTTAACATACCCCATGGGCCATTCTCAGCCATGGAACGAGAAGAACTCAACCAATGCTCGACCAAGGTCTTCAACCAAGGCCACGAGCCATTCTCGTCCACGGCACGAGAACCACTCAGCCAATTCTCGACATGGCACGAGAACTACTTGACCAATTAATGCTTAGCGAAGGTCTTCAACGAAGGCCATGGGTTGTTCTCGGTCATGGCACGAGAACAACTCAGCCACTTTCAACATATCTTTAGCCAAGCCACTTGGCCACTCCAACCAGTACAGAATCATCATCATTCGCCTCTCGGCCAATCCATGACCTGGAGTCTCCGGTCACTTGAAAGTTAGTCCTGTCTACCCTCGGGCAGCTCACAATATTGAGCCCATGGCCCTCGAGGTATCAGAAAAAAGGGACCCTCCATGTCTCCTTGACTCAATTTCTTCAGGGCCCACAAATTCTTCACATGTCACAAAGACTATCTTTGTATATGCTTCACACTTCAAAATCAAAATTAAGTACTTATTGAGTTAAAAAAAACTTTGCCTAATTCTCTTCTCATGTTCTTTCTCTAGAAATCTTAGAGACGAGATATTGCCCACTTTATTAAGATATTCGAACTAATATTGAGCATTTGAATGCACATCAATGGAACACCATTTGCGTCCCTCTACTTCACGTTTTTCATTAGAAACGTGAAATACACGACGAACATGACGACCATGATGAAGACGAAGAATACGAAAATAACTTTTGATGAGGCAAAGTCGATAAACGAAATATTTTATCACCTTTCAACCCACGCGCAATCATAGGTTTAACTTTGGATCAAACCGCGTGAGTTTTTAAATGTTGATGATCTAAAAATGGAATTAACATATAGTAGTAAAAAAAATTATTAAATGATATCAATATATGTGTCAAGCTAAAATTAGTACATTTTTATTTTATTTTCTTGGTAAAATGATTCTAGCATTTGTGCCTCCACGAAGGGAATAAATGTCTGATATGTTAGTAATATTACAAATAATATTGGTAGAAATTAAAGACAAAAGCAAGAAAATAAAATAGAACATAAACTGGAAATGAAAAAAGAAAAAGAAGAGGTTGGCAGAGAAAGTTTGTTGAGGTCTGTTTGACGGTTTCCTTGAAACTTTTTATCGCCCTCCACGGGTGTGAGAAAAATTGAGCGAAAGCCTCCCAGGATACAACGACTATAAGACAAGCTTAGCATCACTCGACTTGACTTCAGTGAACTAGAACACAAGTTTCAGAACTACCACCGGACTGCAAACAAAGAAAACAATTTCGAAGAGAGGAAGAGAGGAAGAGTCAAGGTGTGTTTGAATGAGAGAACTCAAGGCCTTTTATAGCCCAATCAAGCAAAAAAATATAAGGATTGGCCCAAGCCCAAACCCGAGACCGAGACCGAAACATTCTTGAAACCCGAAACCGAGCCCGACCCCGGCCCGGCTCGGCTCGGCAGCGGCGGCGGCGCGCGTGTGTGTACGTGCGCGCGCGAGGGGTAAGAGATAACCCACCCACACTCTCCTCTCTTGCACTTGCTGATCCACTAAAGAAAGAGGATAGTATATAAACACTACGCAAGACACTTACCCAACCCATGTGAGACTCTTGAAATTCATTTCCTTTACACATAACAAATGTGTTCCTTAAGCATACTTTGAGCATCAATTTTTCATTCATTATATTAATGATTTTGGAAAACAAATAATCAATCTTATACCCGTCGCAACGAGGAATAAGAACGTAAAAATTAACCAATTCCGATGAGTGGACCCCACTCAAATATTAGCCACAAATCACCTATACACTTGTTAATAAATACTCTTTTATTAACAATTCTTCCAAAAATCCTCCACATGAATGAAATTGTGAGACGACAATTATAAAGAAACGACACGACTCAAGGTGGTGATAGATTCTACGGTCAATACCGGTATAGGATGCGTAGGTAGAGCATTTGAACCTTCCATCGGAAAGATATGCCATCTTTACTGACTACTCAGTAGACACGATGTCTTTGAACTGTTTGTCGTTTTGTATAAAAGATAAACATATCCCCCACTGATATCTCCCTGACACAGGTTCAATTCTCATGGTTATGTTCATTTTTGCCCTGAACATTCGCCTGGTTCTGCAAGAGTTTCTAAAGAATTAAGCCCAAATAATTCTCTTTCGAAGCGGCCCCACTTCTCTCTCTCACAAAGGTGATTTTTTTTATCAAGAGTAATCCCGCATTACTCATTCGGAATCTCAACAATTCAATTTCACAGAATCATTAAAAAGCTCTAAGCTTAATCTCGTACGGGAATCACTATCTTAATAGGAATAAGATCGGGGGTTCCCCACAGTGACCTCACTTAGCCATTGACAGTTAGGTTGTCCCTTTGAACCAAGATCTTGGAATCTCCAGTCATCATGGTTGGGTTTCCTTTGACTTGGCTTTATTTGCCATGAGCTTTAGTCCCATTCCTTTAGATGTCTTCTCTACTAGGTCCCTATTTAACCCTTTGGTTAGCGGATCCATAATTTCTCTTCTCTTTGGACCTAACATAGTCAATACTTATGACTCCAGACGAGAGAAGTTGTCTAACGGTATTATGTCGTCGATGGATATGCCTAGACTTACCATTATACATCACATTATGTGCTCTACCAATAGCAGATTGGCAATCACAATATACACATATTGCAGGCACGGGTCTAGTCCAATCAGGAATATCCTCCATGAAGTTCCTAAGCCATTCAGCTCCTTCGCCACATTTATCCAACACAACAAACTCAGATTCCGTCACGGATCTAATTATCACAGTTTGTTTGGAGGATTTCCAAGATATAGTCGCACCTCCCAGAGTGAATACATATCCACTAGTGGCTTTTGAATCTTGAATATCAGATATCCAACTCGCATCAGTGTAACCTTCAATGACTTCAGGATATCTTGCATAGTGTAGACCATAATCACGAGTGAATCGTAGATACCTCAGTACCCTCACGATTGCTTTCCAGTGTTCGGTACTTGGATTACTCGTATATCGAGCTAGTCTACTAACAGTGTAGGCCAAATCAGGTCTCGTACAACTCATCAAGTACATGAGACTGCGTATCACTCTTGCATATTCAATTTGGGAGATGCCTTCACCTTTATTTTTAGACAAGTGTTGACTTATGTCAATGGGAGTTGTAGAGACTCCAGAATCTCCCTTTCCAAACTTGTCTAGAATTTTATCAACATAGTGTGATTGATCTAGGATAATTCCATTATCCATACGAGTAATTTTGAACTTTAAGATTACATCAGCAAGTCTTAAATCTTTCTTATCGAACCTTGAGTTCAAGATATCTTTCGTGGATTGAACCATGCAATCATTGCTACCCACAATGAGCATGTCATCAACATATAAACATAAAATAACATACCCATGATCAACGACTTTAATATACACACATTTATCAAACTCGTTGATTTTAAATCCATTTGACATCATCATAGTGTCAAATCTCTCATGCCATTTCTTTGGGGCTTGTTTAAGGCCATAAAGCGACTTGACCAATGTACACACTTTACTTTCTTGTCCATGAGCAATATAACCCTCGGGTTGAGTCATATAAATCTCTTCTTCGAGATCTCCATTAAGGAAAGCAGTTTTTACATTCATTTGATGAATTTCAAAATTTCGTAACGCAGCAATTGCAATTATCAATCTTATAGATGTTATTCTCGTCACGGGAGAATATGTATCAAAGTAGTCCAACCCCTCTTGTTGTCTATACCCTTTGTGTTGGAATTGATCTAGGGTTTAAGAAAAAGTTTAACGCTTCGGTAAGCGGCGGAATTTTAAAAATTTTCTTTTGACAAGTAAAACGATTTTACTAACCTAGACAAAGAGCAGACACATGTAAATATAAACTATTATGAGCATAAATAATTTACTAACCTTTTTAGAAGCTTGAACGTTGATGAGCCTTCGGAAGGTTGAAAACGTTCGTCTCCTTCGCAGCACGTCTCTCTTCTTTCCTCGGCAACTCGAGCAACCACGAAAGTTTCTATCACATAAATCACTCGAGAAAGAAAGGAATTAGTGTGTGGGCACTTTTAAACACGGCGACTCAAGAACAAGTCTTAGAGTCGAAGAGCTAAAACACTAGGTCAAATGTGGACCTAGGTGCCAAAACAAAAACAAAAAGAACTTAGAGAGAGAGAGAGAGAGAGAGAGAGAGAGGAGTGGGCGGCCACAATGTCTAGAGAGAGAGTCTCTCAATCTCTAACTTATGTGGGATGAATGTAATGAGAGGAATGAGGTGGGGTATTTATAGGAGGAGGATTACCTTCAAAATGTAGTTTTCTCTTTACTATAGAATATCACATATTCATGAGTAAATCTTATTTCCTATTTTTTCCCTTGCTTTGCACGTCCAACCTTGTCCAACAATGCCTTGGATTTGTTTCCTCATTTAGTTCCTCTCTTGGTTGGCTGAATTCCTCATTGCTTCTAGAAGCAAATTTGTTTCCTCTTTTTTCTTTTGGAAAGTATCTTCATACATTAATGCACAAAATAAACTCTCTTTCACACTAAGGGCTGCACGAATTTTATCTCCCATTTCATTGCGTTGGACGGCCAAAAAGCCTTCTAGAAAGGCTTTCTAGGTTTTTCTTTAATTGTTCATGACAACATAAGAAAAGCCCATTAAGAATTTTCAAGTAAAATTCTATGAAATGAAATTAATTCACAAGGCCCAATGAACATATCATGGCCGAGTGTTATTAGTCATCATATGACCATGTCAAAAAATTTATTGACATTCATTTCGTGCCATGTCCATCAAGACAAAATTACTCTTTTGACAATTTTCGTAAAACTTGTCTCGTTCTTGTTTTGACTTAGCTTCTAGTTTAACTATTCCTACTCGATGTGATTTGTGACAGTGACCTCATGGATCCAAATGAACAAAGCTTTAGCTAAACACTTGGACTCAAAAGTTCACAAACCTTTTCCAAGTTTACCTTAATGTCAACTGACTCCACTAAAGAGTTGACACTGAAAATCTCTTGGTTCAAATGAATTTATTTTCTACTCAAGAATTCAACCTAATTGTAATAAGCGGATCCACAGAATATTATCGATGTTTACCCTTCATGAATATCATCAGCTAGTCGGGATTTACGAAATTACCATTTTACCCTTCTAGCTGTTATTTCCTCAACTCCTTTGTCGCTTGTGAATAAGTCAGAAACAATGTATTGACGAGGAGCTAACAAGTCACATTGTTTCATCCAAAAAAGTCAAGACTCAATTTGGACACTGGCCAGTTCATTTATTCACATTCCAAGGAACAAAGCATGAGGTGATATACATTGCATTTCAGCAATCTTGTACATGAATTCCATATCTATGAGAACTTCACAAAGTTACTCATGACATCTTCAGAACTTAGTACTTCACCAATAGGTCCTGTTCGGAATCACATAGTGAGTCCGAACTCTGACTTTCTCAAATGAGAATACGTAAGCTATGAAATGACATGTCTCATTTCAGGATTAAGGTAAGCATGATGCAATTCATACGTACTGACTTCGAGACATAAGAGGTTAAATGGTTTGTCTTATTTTGTCTCTAGAAATGCACTGGTCAATTCAGTACCTTCGGAAGATACCTAGAAGAACTATAGAGTCTCCAACTCTCAATGCCCCATAACTAAACATCATAGATTCTCCTAACAATCGTACTGAGGTCAATAGTCCTTTGACCCTTAGATTGCGAATATATCGTTTTAAGCAAACCATGAAGAGTTTGTTCATGCAAATCTACATTTGTCTCTTCATGTGTTGTTAGGTTTGTTTATGGACTAAAAGACTAAGGTTTTATCATAAAGCTTCAGACAAGGAAGATTGAATGAACGTTTCAACTTTTATTAATAAATAAGCAATTACAAGAAAGAGTCTTCATGAGACTTTATTACATCAAATGTACAAAATAAAGACTGCAACTCTTCTTGTGGGCACCATTGACAACACTTTGAACAAGTCTTGCATTGTATTTATCAATAGTACCATCGACTTTCATCTTCCTCGTGAATATCCACTTTGAACCAAGTGTTTTACTTTCATGAGGAAGATCAACCAACTTCCAAGTATGGTTTTGCAAGATAGAGTCTATCTCACTTCTTATGTCATCTTTCCATAAGTGACCCTCAACGGAGTTAACAGCCTCCTTGTATGTTTGAGGTAAAGCCTCTAGCATATAGGTCAGAAAATCAGAACCAAATGATTTCTCGTTTGCTTCGTCTAAGTCCCTCAGACCCTATCTCATCCTCAGACTCGTCATCATTTTCTGGAGTTATTTCCTCAATATCATCAAGAAAGTGGTTTGATGAACTAGGTTCATCTTCCTTAGACTTATAAGGAAACACGTGTTCAAAGAACGAAGTAGTTTTAGATTCCATAATTGAATCTTTGTGTATATCGGGGTTTTTCGAGTCATACACAAGGAATCGATATGCATTATGGTGTGAATATCCAATGAAGACACAATCTATAGTTTTTGGTCCTATCTTCATTTTCTTCGGAGGAGGACCCATTACTTTGGCCAAGCACCCCCATATTTGTAAATATTTATAGGAAGGTCTCTTTCCTATAAATAACTCAGACAGAGACTTATCCTCCTTCTTTCGGGGTACTTTGTTCAAAATGTAATTTGCAGACAAGATTGCTTCTCCCCACATTTCTTGTGGTAACCCAGAACCCAACAACATCGCATTCATCATCTCCGTGAGAGTGCGATTCTTTCGTTCGGCAACGCCATTTAATTGAGGAGAATAAGGAGGAGTGAATTCGTGAATAATACCATGTTGTGCACAAAACGCCCCAAAAGGCTCAATATATTCACCTACTCGGTCACTTCGGACCTTTTGAATACTCTTATTAAGTTGATTCTCAACTTCTAATTTGAACATGGTAAATTTCTCAATTGCGTTATCTTTGCTCTTAAGCAAGTAAACGTAACAATATGTTGTACAATCGTCAATAAATGTCACAAAATATTTATTACCACCTCTTGTTGGCATGAACTTTAAAACACATAAATTGGTATGAATTAAGTCAAGAGATTCGTTACTTCTTTCAACGCTATGAAAAGATGTTCTCGTTAATTTTGCTTCAACACAAATTCCACATTTATGTTTTGAGTCAATATTAAACTTTGGAATGCAATCCAAGTTAATTAACTTTCTCAACGTGTCATAATTCACATGACCTAGTCTACCATGCCATAAATTAGATGACTCAATCATATAAGCGGAAGAATTATTCTTATTTATTTCATTGGCCTTGATGGAAATTACATTCATCTTGAACATGCCATTCTTAATATAGTCTTTGCCCACATACATCCCGTTCTTAGATAGTATAATCTTTTGATACTCTAAAACCATTCTAAACCCATGGTTACACAGCACAGTCCCATAGATGAGATTCTTCCTTATATCGGGCACATAAAGCATGTTCGTGAGCTTCAACACCTTCCCAGAGGTCATCTTCAGAAAGACATCGCCCTTTCCCTTGACCTTAGAGGTGGCAGAGTTGCCCATGAACAACTTATCCCCATTTTCCATCGACTTGAAGGTGGAGAAGGAGTTTCTATCAGAGCATATGTTGCGGGTTGCTCAAAAATCCAGCCACCATTCATTGGGATTCGAGTCCACCATGTTCACCTCGGAGACCACAACGACGAGGTGTTCATCATCACCCTCCACGACATTGGCCTCATTCTTCTTCTTTGGCTTCCTACAATCGATAGCACGATGACCTTCTTTGTCACAGTTGAAGCATTTTCCCACGAACCTTGGTTGATGCTTCTTCTTCTTGAACGTCCCTCCCTTCGGCCCAAGCTTGTGGGCGGGTTTCTTTCCCCTCGAGCTCTCGCCATCTTCAATGACGTTAGCCTTCTCGGAGTGGGTCTTGAACCTCTTGTCGTAGCCACGGTTGTCCTCTTCAATTCGGAGACGAACAACCAAGTCTTCAAAACTAATCTTTTTTCGCTTATGCTTAAGATAGTTCTTGAAGTCCTTCCACCCCGCGGGTAGTTTCTCGATGGTAGAGGCAACTTGGTATGACTCGCTAATGGTCATCCCTTCGGTATGAATCTCGTGGATGATAAGTTGCAGCTCTTGGACTTGACTCACCACGATCTTTGAATCCACCATTTAAAAATCGAGGAAGCGGTCCACGACGTAGTTCTTAGAGCCCGCGTCTTCGGTTTTGTATTTCCGATCCAATGAATCCCAAAGCTCTTTGGAGGAGCTTTTGGAGCGATACATATTGTACAACGAGTCTTTGAGACTATTCATACAATATTTCGACACAAGTAGTCGGAATCCTTCCATGCGCTAAACGCAATTAGCACTTCACGATCGGTTTCGTCCTCGCGAGGAGTCGTTGGATCTTCGATCATGAACCGCGCAAGACCGAGCTTTGTCAAGTAAAACAACATCTTTTGTTGCCAATGTTTGAAGTTCAATCTCGTGAACTTCTCGGGCTTCTCGGCCGGTATGACGGCGGGCCCACGTACCGCGGAACCGTTTTAGTCGTTCATGGCTTTTGAAGCCATTGGTTGGATAAGACCCGCAAGTCCGTTCCCGATCGTAGCCGCCATCGAGTCTTGACCCAAGGTCACAGGAATTTGACCAAACATTATGGTAGTCGGGTGTTCACCACGGAGAGATTCTCGGTGAGGCTCCCATCAACATTCACAATCGTCGTGTCGTTCACGTTAGTCATTTTCTATAAAAGAAATCAACAAAATGAGTAACCTTTAATAAAACCAAATCCGGAAAAGAAACAAAGTTCAATTTCTTCTCTTCCTCGCAAACTGTCTAAACGGATATAAAAAAGCTTCAAGATTGTTAGCAATATTACAAATAATATTGGTAGAAATTAAAGACAAAAGCAAGGAAATAAAATAGAACATAAACCAGAAATGAAAAAAGAAAAAAAGAGGTCGGCAAAGAAAGTTTGTTGAGGCCCGTTTGACGGTTTCCTTGAAGCTTTTTATCGCCCTCCACAGGTGTGGGAAAAATTGAGCGAAAGCTTTCCAGGATACAACGACTATAAGACAAGCTTAGCACCACTCGGCTTGACTTCAGCGAACTAGAACACAAGTGTCAGAACTACCACCAGACTGCAAACAAAGAAAAAAATTTCGAAGAGATGGAGAAAGGAAAACTCAAGGTGTGTTTGAATGAGAGAACTCAAGGCCTTTTATAGCCGAAGCAAGCAGTGGTTACACGAATTTGAACCTCCAAAACGTTCAGTCATAATAGCCAATAAATACATTAATGCCCATCGGTTATGAACGTATATTAAACATCCTTGTAAGCTCGCTCACACATGTATAACGTCTCCATCAAAGCACCGGTTACATGTACTTAACCCATGCAAAACCGTAGATTTTACTACCAACTTAATCAATTAATTCTCACCATAACACAAAAGTTATTTACGGAATTAAAACATTTCGGAAGTGAATTTTGCGATAAAAAGATAAGGACTGGCCCACCCCAAGCCTGAGACATTCCTGAAACCGAGCCCGGCTCGGCTCGACAGCGGCCGCGCGCGTGTGTGTGCGTGCGAGGGGTTAAAAGATAACTCACTCACACTCTCCTCTCTTGCACTTGCATATCCACTAAAGAAAGATGATAGTATATAAACACCACGCAACACACTTACCCAATCCATGTAGGACTCTTGGAATTCACTTCATTTACACATAACAAATGTGTTCTTTAAGCACACTTTGAGTATCAATTTCTATTAATTATAGTAATGATTTTGGCTAACAAATAATAAATCTTATACTTGTCGCAACGAGGAATAAGAATACGCAAAAATTAAACAATTCCGATGAGTGAACCTCACTCAGGTATTAGTCACAAATCACCTATACACTTATTAATAAATACTCTTTTATTAACAATTCTTCTAACACGATATTCTTTATTTCCAATGGATTAAACGGGCGTCATAAGAGAAGACACAATAGACTAAGTAAATGCAACTGCTAAATATAATCTCATAGTACCATAGTAAAATTAGTGAATTAATTATTTAGAACAATATTTTTGCTTGCCACGATAAAATTACCACGTGACAGAATATGAATAAGGTAGGTCCTAGCTAGTAGCTAACGACATCAGAGACTGTACAATTTTTAATTTTCATTCACATGTATGAATTGTTTTCTCCTTGTCACCCAAAACTTGTAATAATTCGGTTTTAATAGTTAAGGCGTTTTAAATGCAAAATCACCAAAAATACACAATCGTGATCCTTTTACACACAGGCACAGCTCCATGAATGTTGGATAACCGATTTCGACCGAAAATGTCACCGTGGAAGAAAACGAGAAACTTATAAATACACAAAATCAATTGTATTGAATATATGTCCGGAAGTTGTTTTCCAATAATTAAACTGCGACATCAATATTCTGAATTCAATTATTTTTTTGTTTATATTTATGAATTAAAATGAAGTGGTCTAATTTAGAGGTGGGTATTGTAGTTATTTAGTTAAATTGAAAATTATTTTTTGCAGTATGGCATATATTGCTGGATAGCCATGAACAAAACTATTAGACAATAGTATCCCACAAATTAAACGGTATGACATTTTACATTTTTTTTCAAATCCCGCAAAATCATAGTTATTTTGATTCCTCTCTCAGCCCTAAAATACCCAAAATCAAAGTTATTTTTATTCCTCTTTCAGCCCTAAAATCGAAGAAGAATGACGAGACCATTGACGAAAAATATTTCTGGAGCTTCAAAAATCAGACTGAAGATTTTAGAAAATCTATTGCTATAAACTGGGAAGGAAAAATAAAAGTTCTAAATAAGCACCTAATATTTATGATTTCCCTATAATTAAATTTAAAACAAAAACGGAAAAATGATACTGAATATTAATAGAAAAATTAGTCGATCTAAGCCACATCAAACGTTGCAATTGTAATCTAGTCAACGTTTCGTTTAATTTTCGAATCTAGCCAAATTTGATGACGTGTCATATTTATGTAAGATGGTATTTACTATATTAGCCTTGGTTTGTTTTAAAAAATACTAGCCCACGTTTTGAAACTTGGTTTTGTAGCCGAATTTGTTATATTCGGTTCATATTTCGAATTTCAAAAAAATTCTATATTTGGCAAGTGGTTATTTTTTTTCTTTAATGAACATTATAGCCGTGTAAGCAAATACAGTGTAAATGTTCGTAAATTTTTGTTAATCTCCGTAGCTTTGTTAATTTCTGTTAATTATGGTAAATTTACATATGTGCAGGTAGAGCCAATTTCTTTCATTTCCTTTAATACGCATTTAATACGGTATTTTTGTTTTCCAAATTTATTTTCTAATTTTGAACGGGATTTTATCATAATTACGCGTATTCATTATCTTGTTTGACTTTATTAAATCAAATAAATATATTTCATTTCCCTTTTAATTATATCACCGAATCTCCTATTATGAATTCAAAAAGCTAAAATTAAATTGCTTAAATTATAGCCGTGTAAGCAAATACAGTGTAAATGTTTGTAAATTTTTGTTAATCTCCGCTGATTTGTTAATTTTTGTCAATTATGGTAAATTTTTTGTGCATTTATTGCATTAAATTTTCTCTTTTAATTACATTACCGAATCTCCTATTAAATTAGCTAAATATCCAATTAAATTGCGAAAAAAAATTTGAAATTAATTGGCTGTATACAATTCAAACCGGTCAAACGTGGGCTAGTGTTTTGATCAAGTAAGTATAAGAAAAAGGGTAAATTAGGTATTTTATATCCGTAAATTTCAGTAAATGGCTAGATTGCAAAATTTACCAAACGTTGGCTATATTTCAAAAACCATGTTTCAAAATGGCTACGTTGCTAGTTTACCCATATTAATAAGGTTGAAAACTTGAAATCAGGATAAAAAAATTAAATCGAATGCCACATCATTTATTTGGTTATTCTGCTAAAAATGGACAAATGTTGGCTACTTTCTTCTGATTCCAACGTTCTAAATGAGGTTCGTGTATACATACACCTTCTTATTATTAAAAGTCAATTAATGGCTTTGACTGACACTGTTTATTAAGCATTTTTTTATAGTTTTTTTTTTCTAAAAAAAGTTAAAAAGTATTTTTCAAAATTTTAATTAAAAATCTAAAAGTTAGATAATGAAATTTTTTGGGTGTTGATGCTTTGGTTGTGTCTCATGAAGGACGAAAACAAATGGGTAGACGAATACAACATAGATGGAGAATAAGAGAAAATAAAAACAAGATGTAGGTTTTACACTTTAGACGGTTGGATTTTACACAAGACGTGGATTTTGATACATGTTAAATGGGAAAATATCATGTCTCCCCTATGTTTAATCGAAATACTGCATTTATTCTCACAGTTTCTAAAAATATCAGAAGTGTCCTTTAACATTTCTATTAATATCAATTATATACTTCAAAACGTGTTTACATATAAAAACCCTCATTTTTTCTAAGATTTTGTTGATTTTTTTATAACTAAAATTGAACTGTCCATTTTCCGTTTGATGAATTCCCTCAATTTACACTCTGAATTTATTTTATAATAAAATAAAGAACAAAATTCTTTTTTGGCTCATGCGCTTGGCCTTCCATTTCTTCTTCGCTAAGGTCCTAAGGACTTAACAAAAGGGAGAGAATTCTAGAGTTTCGAGCGCGAGAATAAACAACTCATGGAGCTTTTGTTCATGACGACTATGAAGAGTTTGATTGAGCTAGTCAACCAGATTCAGAGAGTTTGCACAATGCTCAGCGACTATGATGACGGCGACAACAATGCTTTCTCTTCTCCCTAGTAAGGTATTGCTTTTGTCACCATCGTTGGTGGCCATGATGTGATCACTTCTTTTGAAAACGAGCACTTCCATTTTTAATTTTGAAAAAAAAATTATTATAAAAAGGGAGGGTTTTGATATGTTAACACATTTTAAGGTATATAATTAATATTAATATGAATGTTAAGGGACACAGGAGGATATATGAAATTTTATTTAAACACAAAAGAGACATACGAAATTTATTTAGATTGATTTTGGAAAAGTGAGTAGAATTATTAATATACATGTCAATATCTCCTAAACTTTTGATAATTACTCAAATTTATTTTCATCGTTTTTTTTTCGTTACGAACATGACACACACACACACACATATATATATATATATGTATATATATATATATATATATATATATATATATATATATATATATATATATATCTTGTGTCATAGTTAAATGTCGACTTTAGCTTTGGTTTTAAAAAATGTTTGGTTTGTACCTTATGTTTAATTAAAATGACAAAATTATACCATAAAATAAATAACAGTGTCACAAATATTCCTTTTATTGACACTTTATTATGTTGACTCTGATATAAGAAACTGAACCAAACCCGGAACCAGTACACGAACTTTCAAATTCCCAATTTTGAATTAAAAATAGCCCTAAATCGATATAGGCTAATAAAACTCATACATCCCAAGGAATTGTATCTCTGAGTCCTGGATTTGACGCACGAATAATGATTTTGATGACTATGAACTGTCGATTTTTACATCTATCCTCTGTCTGTATTCTCTTTGATGCAGTGATTGTTGTTTTTTTTTTTTATTTAAATAAATTATATATAGGGTGCGAGTGAATAAAGATAAAACGAAGTTACATATAAATATTAGAGTCAACTTCATTAAAAAGTCAATAAAAAACGATTTATAACGCTGTTATTTATTTTATGGTATAATTTCGTTATTTTAATTAAACATCAGACGATATTTTTGATAATTAAAGATCAACATTTTATTAATATATATATATATATATATATATATCCATTAAAAAGGGTTATATAGCTATATAAGCCACACGGTTATAAGGATTTTGGTTTTAACCAACTTTCTGTTAATTTTTTGTTAATAGCCGCAACAATCTATTTACAGCATGTTAAAAGACATGAATGACCTTAAATAACTCCCGCCCATTTTTACTCCAGATATTAAAAAATTAAAAACCAAATATTCGGTCAATAACTACTCCCGCTATTCAAGGAACGTCATTAACGTCATTAATTAATACACCAAATCACGCAGCCTCAACAAATCACTCGAACACAATTTCATAGCAAAAAAACCCTAACCATTTCAGAGCAAAAAAAAAAAAAAAAAAAAACTCAGATCGAAACTCGGCAAATGAAGAAGTTCTGGAACTTTTCGGCGATTAAAGAGTTTTCGGAAGCTTTTATGCAATTGAAGATCATAAACACTCGAACCCAACAACAAAGAAAAGGTAATATCCCGAGTTGTTTTTTTTTTTTTTCAAAAAATGGCTGTTCTAAATTTTTTTTACAGCTGCTCTATTTTTTTTTTTCCAAAAAAGGTTGTTCTTACTTTACCGAGAAATTGTGTTTGCATCCTAATGTTTTTGTTCAAGAATGTTAATTAAGGATTTTTAATATGAGAATGGCGTTGTTTTTGAAATCAATAGTATTGTTTGAGTGAGTGGCGTTGTTTTTTTAGATTTGCTGTAGAAAATTGTTTGAATCTGCATCGGGATCGAGTCTGAGAAGGACGCTGTGGAAGAGGTGACGCGGGGATCGCGGTGGATGGCGACGAAGGCGCGGGCCATTTTGGGGTACGCGGCGGTGGGCGGTGGGGCTGCTGCTGGTGGCGACGAAGGTGGCGGCGACGAGCAACAAGCTTCTTGCTGAGAGAAGTTTATGATTTTTTTTTAATACAGTATGTTCGTGTAAATAGATATCATATTTACAGTATGTTCGTGTAAATAGAAATCATATTTACAGTATATTCGTGTAAATACGAAGCTTATTTACACTATATTCGTGTAAATACGAAGCTTATTTACAGTATATTCACTGTAAATAGAAAGCCAATTTACAGTATACTCGTGTAAATAAACTGAAAAAATTCTGAAAATATTTTGAGCACGAAAATTCTGGAAATTATGAATATATGGAAGACAAAATAATATCAATGAATGAAGAATTAATTCGAAATTAATTACCTAATGAATTGCAACGAAAATAGAAACTAATTAACTAAAATCAACGCTGAAAATTTCCAAATACATAACAATTAATGGCTGAGAACTTTCAAAATCTGCTCAAAATTCAAATTTGAAAACTTCCCTATTCGGTTTCAATATTTAATTCGAAATTAAAAAAAAATGCCTAATTAAAATAGCGTAAGGACAAAAAGGTAAAACTAATTCAATTAATAAGCTGCCACGTAAGCAAGATGGCTATTTACGGGAAATTAACGAAAAATTGACTAAAACCAAATTGCTAGTGTTTTAGATGGCACAACTAATTATTTGCATTAAAAAAGGGAAGGAGAGTATTTTCCCTCTCTCTTTCTCTGCAGTGTCGTTCGACTTGTAGCCAATCAGTTGCTCTGCGTTAAAAAAAGGTCAGCTCTTCTTCTCACTCTTTTTTTTTTTTTCCATTTTTCTGCCAACAAAACCAAGCATCACAAACCCTAACAACACTGAATCATAGTCTCTCTCATTCTGTGTATACGAAATTAGGGCTTTTTAGCTGAACCAAAGCTGAGAAACAAAATTCGAAGATGGAAGACATTCTGACCGAGACTCCACCGCCATCGAGATTCCACCAAGACGACCTCGACAACTTCGCTCCTCCGTCGCCGCCGATCCCCTCTCCGTTCCTCTCCTTCTCCGCCTCGAACTCCGGCGAGCCTCTCCGACCATCGACGCTCATCGTCGCCGTCTCGAACCCCTCTCTCCTCGCCCTCCACCGCCTATTCCCTTCCAAATCGCTGATCGGAACCCTAACCCTCCCGGAGATTCCCTTCTCCGGCAACTCGATCGACTCATCCTCTCTCCGCCGCAATACCATCGACATCTGCGCCGTCGGGGAATCGGCCATTCTTGTCCTCGTTCGGGTCTCGGTCCCGGCCGAGAGGTCCTTTGCTGTGGCTAAAGCTCTGATAGGCAACCGAATCTCGCCGGAGCGAGTGGTGATCTTCGATTCCGTGCGGCGGGGGAATTTCCGCGGCCCGGGGCTCTCGGCCGACGACGAACGCGCCGTCGCTTTCAGGCTAGAGACCTCGGCCCAGAGGAAACGGCCGAACGGGCTTTTCAAAGGGCTGAAGTATCTTCCGTCCGGGAGCGTCGTCGACGGGCTCGGCGCGGCCCTTCTCGCGAGGTGCCAGGTGGCGGGAATCGCCGCCACGCTCTGCGCCACGTGGCCTGAATCCGGGGGCTCCGCCGTTTCGCTCGCGAAATCTCTCGTCAAGAGTGCTTTGCCTGGATTGGGTGAGAGTGGTTCCGGGGATGATGGTGAAGTTTCCGAGTTTGATGGTCGAGTTGACCATCTCTTTGACTCCAAAATGTATACCTGATTTTGCCTTGATTAGATTTCGAAAGAATTTTTTCTAAAGTGAGATATGGAAAAACTAAAATTAAGTTGAATGATGCGATAATTTCAAGTAAGACGCTTTTGATTACATTTTTTTTTATTATTATTTTTATTTATTTATGTTCAAGTGTCTCTAAAGTACTGGATAGTTGTCCGAGCTCTACTTTCAGAAAACCTGATTTTCTGTGGTAATTGTTTAGAAATTTTCATGTTCAAATATCTGTTATATACTCTGATCAGGCATTACTTTCGTATCATTTTATTGATGAGAGTTACCAGGCGTCTTATCAGCAATCTCGTAATTGCTCTGTTATGTCTAGTTTTCGGGTTCGCCTTAATGGAGTTAGGTTTCATTTCCTGTGAAAGTTTGGGATCACTTGTCTAGATTAAAAGAGATAACCAAGTATTAAAACTGTTTCTAATATTTCACCTTCGGTTCGGTTAATACTCGTAGTTACGCGTCTTTATCACTTTCTTACCATGCCTGTAAACTCAAAGCTTGTTCTCAACTAAGTTGACTGCTTTTTTATTTCCTCTCTCTGCAATGTTTAAAAGACAAAAAACAAAAATATGTGGATAAGAAATTCTTGTTTATGCATCAGGTATGTTTGGGAGGTTCAAAATCCTAGGGAATAGAAATTAAATACATTGAAGTTTTTGGTGTTTGCTTGGATGAGGATTATTCGAGGGAAATAAAATTGGAGAGAAAAATCTGAGGGAATATGGATACACTAATTTTAGAATTTCGTTTTCCTTGGCAAAAATGAGTGGAAATCTCAAACGTCATCGAAGATTGGTCGCTCCTCTATCTCTAGTTTTCTGGTTCGCCTTTATGAGGTTATTAGTTTTCATTTCCTTGGAAATTTTGAGTCCAAATTGTTATTAGGATGTTAAAATAGTTCAGACTTTTGTATGCCAAAAAAAAAAAAAACCCCCCCCCCACAAAGCTGAATATTAAAACTGGTTATGATACTTTGGCTTCAGTTCGGTGGGTAATCCTCGTATATACGTCTTTATCACTTTCATACAAACTCAAATCTCGTTCTCAACAAGATTAGCTGTTTTATCTGTCTATTAAAAGATTAAAAAAAATAAAGAAAAGCAAACGAGGACGATAAATTCTTGCTTTTGTATCGGATTCCCAGCAAGTGTATTCAAACACGAAAAGTTTGCCAAAAAATCAACAATATACGAGTAACGTTAAAGGTGTTGTGGTTTAACCAAAAGTTGCCGATGAAATCAATTTAGTTATATAATCCGCAATTTTAGTCACTTGATTCACCAATATTTGAAGGGACTAAAACATTAGCTGGAAAAGAGATTCTAACTCAGGCAACTAGAACATATCTTTTATAGTAATAAGTTGGACCAAAATTATAAAAAAGTAAATTACACAACACGACTTCCATTGTATAATTCAATTCTTGAAAAAAAAAAAAAAAAAAAAAAACTCAGACATGAAACTTTTAGTTTTGGAGTACCCACCAACCGGGCCAAAAAAAGTAGTTGCATCTTCTCTTGACTCTAACTCTCTAAGGAGATCTTCATGCGAGTCACTCAAACATTATAAAAAAAGAATGAAGAAAAAAAAGAGTATGGAACACGCTTCCCTCGTGTTTATAAATATTTACACACATATACGTATTTCATCTCAGAGTCTCACCATATCTCTCCCACCATCACCATTATTAACACTTGCCCAAGAAAAACTTGTATTCCAAAGGGTAAAAGAAAAATGAGACTTCATTCAGGTTTTTTCAGACCCTTGGTTGTGAATTTGATTATTTTGAGCCTCACTTGTTTGAGCGCCAACATTGAAGCCAGTGACTTCGGTTTGACGCTTGACTACTATGCCAAGACATGTCCAAAAGTGTTTGATGTCATAAAGAAAGAAACAGAATGCATGGTCGTTTCCGACACAGGAAGCGCAGCAAAGATCGTCCGGCTACATTTCCACGACTGTTTTGTTCAGGTTTGCACTTTGATCCCTCGTAAATATTTTTCGATGTTATTATGAGTAGGAAATAGTAATTATGTAATTGCCACCTCTATAGCAATTTGACCACTAATTTTTTTTTTTGGCAATTTCATATAATTTTTGAGTTTTAGACGAATCAAGAAAAACATTTACATTTTAAATTATAATTCAGAATAATATATTAATAAACAATTAATTAGCATACTAGCTATATTTACACTTTTAGATTGCTATTTAGCCAACTTTTGGTAAATATATTGTAAATAATCACGTCTACATATTTACACCTATAAATTGACTAAAATATCCTATTTATTTCCCGCGTGTAAATAAAATAGAGTATTTTAGTTAATTTACGGGCATATATACGTGGACGTGGTTATTTACCAAATATTTATTAAGGTTTGGCTAAATAGCAATTTAAAAATATAAATATGACTATATATCTAATGGACCCATTAATAAAATATAATTTTAAGGAGAAAATATATTGAATTTTTGTTATCAATTTGTAGGAAATTTCTATAAAGGGTATAAGTATTACTCCGAGCACATAACCAGTATGTTTAGGAAACTCATTAGCTTATAAAAACTATGGTTTATGATTACCACATCCAAATTGCTACAAATCATAAATAAGAACTATTGCTAAGTTACAAATCATAGCTTGGTCCTTTTTTTTTTTTTTTTTTTTTTTTTTTTTTTAATTCTCCAACTCTAAAAGGATTTGTTTATTTGTTTGTATTCACACTTCAGGGTTGTGACGGCTCGATTTTGTTGGACGATACGATCACGCTGAAAGGAGAGAAAGAAGCTTCTCCGAATCGGGAATCCTTAAATGGGTTCGAGCTCGTTGACAGGATCAAGAACGTGGTCGAGTCTGAGTGTCCCGGGATTGTCTCATGCGCCGATATTCTCACCATTGCAGCCAGAGACGCTGTGATTTTGGTTAGCCATGAACATAAATTTATTTGTGTTGGTTTTAAAATTTTGTTCCTTTTTTTAATGACCATTATTATTTTTGGAACTTAGGTTGGTGGGCCTTATTGGGACGTTCCTGTGGGAAGAAAGGACTCAGTCACAGCAAGCTCTGAACTTGCGGAGACAAATCTCCCAATACCAAGTCATGGTCTTCTTAATATCATCTCCAAGTTTCTTTATCAAGGCCTATCCGTTACTGATATGGTAGCTCTTTCAGGTAACAATTTACTAAAATTAAAAAAAAAATTTGGGGCTTACTTTTTTTTATTCATGAGTATGATGTTTTCATACATCCCATAGTCCTTGAAGAAATGTTTGGGTATAACATTTAAGTTTAAAGCACCAGTTGTCTATTTTTCTGCCGTCTATTAGTATAATGTAATCACACATTAATTATTTGTTTCAAGGGAAATATGTTAAAAAAAGAAAAATTAAACTATCCAATTCCAACGTATTTATAAATTTAATAGATACTTTATATTTCTCGTAAAAAAAAAAAAAAAAAAAAAACTTAAAATCTACACCACTATGTTTATAAATTTGGTACCAATGTGAAAGTCTTGACGAGACAATTACTTTGACATCAGTAAGATAGGTGTTAAGTTATTATATATACTTTTTAACAACATGGTTTATTAAAAATACACCCTAATTTATTTTTGTTTACAAAATCACGGCATAAATACCTAATATTTTCATAAACATATACTTAAATATTTTTTTTTTTTCGTGGCAAAATACCTAACATTAATTTTTAGTTGCACCAAACAAAATTAGTTAAATTTACCAAAATACACGTGACAACCTCAAATTAAACAAAACTTAATATTTTTTTTCCTGAAAAGTAATTCAGCATTAATAATATCATTATTATAGAAAAAATTAATTATAAATAAATTTAATATTATAATTCAATAACAATAATATTATTAAAAGCGTTTTTATTAATAAAAAATTAATTAAGTTTTTTTTTTTCTAAAAGTTATATAATTAATGCTTGATTAATTTTAAACAAATATATCAAATCATATTTATTATAAAAAATTAATTGAATATTTTTCTAAAACTGATATTATAAAAATTTTAAATCGTTTCTTATAATAAAAATACTAAGCCGTTCATTTTTAATAATTAATTCAAAAATTATAATATTAATGCTTGATTACTTTAAATAAATAAACATTTCGATTAATTTAAATAAATAAAAATTTCATCGTTTTAATAATATTATTAATGCCTAATTATATTTTAAAAGTCGTTTATAATTAAATTTATATTATTATAGTGATATTATTAATGTTTAATTAATTTTAAGAAAAAATATTAAATCATTATTAATCTGAGACTTATTTAACTGACTTATTTAACTGTGTAACATAAATCCAACATTACGTATTTTTTCCGCGAAAAAACAAGTATAAATATTTAAGTGTATGTTTACGAAAACATTAATTATTTATGCCGTCATTTCCTTTTTCATTTTTAAAACTTGTATTTACTTTATTTAATAAGTAATCTCAAATAGACTTCAACTCACTTAACCTATTTAAATCAAAGATATGTCTTGCTTTTTATAATAAACTGTTAGTCAAAATAAGGGCTTGCTCAAGCCTAATGCGAGATAATCATGGCTAATTTCTTACGTCTTGAGCTACTTTGTTGTGGGTGAAAACGCTTACGAGTATACTTTACATTATTAAATTAACCGAGTCAAAATTATTCAATAAATAATTTATTTTTAGGAGCACACACTATTGGAGTAGCGCGGTGCGCGAGCTTCCGTGATCGGATCTATGGCGACTTTCGAGCAACTTCGGGTCTAAACCCTATCTCAGAGACATACCTCTCAACCCTAAAATCCATTTGCCCCATGATCGGAGGAGACAACAACGAAACGGCCATCGATAATGTGACGCCAAATCTCTTCGACAACTCGTTCTTTCACACGCTCCTAAAAGGAGAAGGGCTATTGAACTCGGACCAAGAGATGTACTCGAGCTTTTTCAGCGTCCAAACGAGGGACATTGTCAAGCGATACGCCATGGATCCGCTCCTCTTCTTCCAACACTTCTCCGACGCGATGGTCAAGCTTGGAAACATTGTAAATCAAGAAAGCCTTGCTTCAGGGGAAGTGAGGACTAACTGTAGGTTTGTCAACACATGATTGGTCACTGATCATCTTATCCAAACTATTTGATCCATGACACACTACGGTTTTTACATTTTGTGTAGTGTTTCCAAACACAACACGTGCCTTATTTCCAAATATTTTAAATTTTATATACTAAATATTGTTCATTACCAGACTACCACGTAGAAATCTTCTCTTCAATATTGGATTTTTGCAAATAAATAGACGTTCAAAAATCTTATGAAAAAAAATGCTGCAAAGAAATAATCTAAAATCTTTCATTTAGAAACAAAATCATGTTGGAGAACATTTACTCTTTAGTCGAAATTGGTCTTCACTGTGACTTTAGTTTTATAAATATAATCTTTGTATAATATTTAGCATCACATAGAGATTTCAATAAGTTTTAATTACCACGCTTATTATTCATACGTAAAAATCGAATATCAAGGTGAAGAGTTATAACTCAAATGGTTGCACATGGTCGCAAATGATCATAGATAGTCATGGCTGCATGTAAACAATTAAAATAGTATATTGTATCACTTGAAAATAATATTAGATAGTCTCGTCTCAAATAACAAAGAACAACAAGAAAACTAAACAATTTCTTGAAAAAAATATATTCGATTCGAAACAATGTTGGTACATTACAAAAGCTGTAATTACAAAGAGCTAAATAAGATCAAAAATCCATAAATGGTACTTGAATGAACACTCACAAACCTTCAAATATCAGGTAGATAGAAATCGGATCTCTAATATTTTTTTTTTTGAATAATTGCACGAAGCTTCCATTAGAAAATGGGTAAAATACCAGTTGATACAGGAGAATAATATCTTAAACACAACTCGAACTTAGGTCGGAAAGAAACTAATACTAAGTACAAGTTTTCGCTCATCTTGTGCACACTTCTATCAAGAGGAGAGATATGAAGCACATTAAAATTCGAGCACTCATTTGGCTCTTTCAGTAAACCCATAATGGTTGATGGAGAGGTCAATCCAACTGCAGTCAGATAACCATAAAGAAAATAATTATTCAGCCTTTATAGACAAAACTCTAACAGGAAGTCCAAAATGGGAAGGTGGAAAATGGCTAATCCATTTGCAATAAAAAACAAAATCAGACAAACAACAAAATAAAAAAGTACGTTCAACATCCAAAACAGGAAAATAAAAAAATCAGACTCAAAACTATAACGCAAGTTAATGAGATCTCTCTTATACCCAATGCATAGACACCAAATTCCAACCCACAAAACAACAAAACTCACACCGCAGATCTTGGCACGCCAGGACTTGACCTCGTGGACGGCAGGAGTGACGGACTGAACGGCAATGGCTCTGTCAACGAGAATCAGATCTGCTGAAGATCGAGTAGGATCCATAACTAGATCAAAAAATTCAGATTTGGTCGTCAACTGAGCAGCCCTGCAAAATCCGTCGTCGCCAAAGACTCCAACACCACCAACGATGAAAGAGATCAAGCGTCTCTAGTACAGCACATCCGACAAAGTCAAAGCAAGTCGGCGAACTCCGGGACCGACGTCGGAATCCTATGGAGGTGAGGATGAAAAAAGAGAGCTTCAATAGATAGACGAGAGATCTTTCAATCCTCCCTCCCGGGCCGGAGCCGACCAACGCCGGCGTCCGTCTCCCAGGAGGGAAGTGACAAAAGTTTTAAAGAGAGACTGAGTTTTTCCCAGATCTGGAGAGACGGTTAGGGTTTTTTTTTATTTTTTTTTATAGACCGTTTCTAATATTATTAAACTTAATGGATGAGAATTTGATTTTTTTTTTTTTTTTTTTATTAACGTACGAGTTTGGATTTGTGAGCCTAAGGAATAGTGACCAAGGAAAATAAGTGACGTGATTAGATAATACTCGATAGATCAATGAAATAAACTTACTGTGAAATTAGTTTTAGGTTTGTTTATATCACATTGACTACCGATAGGGGGTCTTGTTTTATTTTTCAAAACCTCATAAAGTCCCAATTATACTTGCAATTTTTCCTTACTGAACATTTTTCAATCTCGTTTCCTTCAGTTCTGGCTGCGTCGCTTTAGTATTTCAAAAGTGTGACATGCTATAATGATTTATGAATGATACTATAATATTGTCTAAAATTATAATTTGATTCTTGAGATACTAAAAACGGAACCACTATGAGAAGAATAACCTTTTATACAAAATAATTTTCGCTTCTAAAGATCAAAATGTCGCATCAAAAAGTGAATTAAAAGCGACATTAGAAGTAAAGATCGTCGCATTTGAAAGTTTGCTTCTATGTTTGTAGATGCGACTTGATGTATCTAAGTTTTAGAAGCGAAAAATGGATGCGATGTTTCGCAGCTATTTGTTAGGATTCAACACACAAATCCGATCTAAAATAATAAAAAAAAAATGAAATTTGCGAAGAACAAAATAAAGCGCACACAGATTTATAGTGATTTACTTTCAATGCGAAAGCTACGTCCACTTTGCCGCTGCAGATTCCCACTAAAACCCAAATCGGGAAAAAAAATGTGTTTACAATTCTCTTGCGCTCTACAAAGAACATCCGCAAATCATCGTCGTAAGGTCTTCAGTTGTCACCTCGGCGCCGATTAGGCTCCTCATCTCTAACACTATTATCGCTTTTAAAAGCACTGCCATGTTTAGAAGCAACGATCGTTTCTTAAACCCCTCCTGTCAAACCGCGAGAAAAATGGATGCGGCATGTCATATTTATTATCGCTTTTAAAAGCATTGAAACATTTAGAAGCAACAAGTCGTTTAAAAAATACCTCCCGTCACAACGCAATAATGTTTTAGAAGCGACATGACATGTCGCTTTTAATTTTTGATTCTCGCGTTTGGGTGTGAAACAGCTAGAAGTGACATGTCTCAGGTGGGAGAGAGAGAGAGAGAGAGAGAGAGAGAGAGAGAGAGAGAGAGAGAGAGAGAGATTACTTGGAGGCGAGGAGACCGACAGAAGTCCAGCGAGTCTGGGAAAGAGAGAGACGTACCTTGGAGGCTAGGAGCACGACGGAAGTGTTAGGAATATTGCCCACTAGAAGATGATGATTGCTAAATAAGATAAGAAGTTACTTTATTAGCATCATATGATTAGTGGGTTGAGGTATGATAACATTCAGAATCAATAACAACTATCATCCATAGTCTCCGTATCAAACTGAATCGCATGCTGGGCATCCGAGATCGGGCGGTGAACTAAAACTTGGTCGATGAATGATATGCGCCTGAAAAGCCTTATCTAAATTCATATATGTGGACCATGAGTAAGGTTTGATCACTCAGTGGGAGCATTATACACTTGCAGAAGGTGTACGACCTGGAGAGGCTTTGGTTTGGATAGATTCGTCGTTTAAGGACCGTTACGATGCACTAGCCGAGGCCGCTTATGATGGTCACAGTGACGCTTGATCTAATATCCTGAAGTAATCATGGACTTCTAGATCATGTTACCGTCTTCTTTGACTCACCACGTTTAAGGCTAGTTATACGCTGATCAAATAGGTGTCTTGGGAAGTCGAGACATGATTGTAGAAGAAAGTGTTTTACGGATATGGAATCCAGCCTTCCTGAAAGAAGGTTTATGTTCTCTCACCTAAGGGTTGATTCCAGAATGGATTGATTGTGCACACTTCCGAAGTTGGCTTACGTTCGGTTGAATCTTTCGCTGGGGAAGCAACGATGCTTAGGGCTTATATGTAACGAGAAAGGTATAACGGAACAAATTGACATATCTCGATATGGGCAGAACCTGGAGGGTCATGATCACGTACTGATTAAATCAGTGGACACTCGTCACGATGAGTAAATATAAGAATAAATCTCATTTTTACCTCTTGGACTCGTACGTCGGTTACATTTTGCCCACTCTACTCGAAAATGTTGCATTGAGAATCTCTTAACGAATGACGTTATTACACATTGCCACTTCTGTCTAATTTTGGACGTTAAATGTCACGTTTTTTGTCACGTGAGATTTAAAATATGTGCAATTATCAATAAAAAAAACTCTTCTTTTTCTTCTCTTCTTCTCGTTCTCCTTTTCAGAGGCATGTCCCCTCCATTTCTTCTTTTTTTTTTCTTCTCTCCCGAACCAACCCTCCCACCAAAGCATTGATGGCCTTATTGCTCGCCTCTCCAGAGCTTCCCATCTGAAAACACAAAAAAGCCCCGAATCGCAACACCAATAACAATCCGAGCTTTGCTCTTATTCACCGACATCCCGTTATAGTACTTGTGAGCTCTCTCCTTTTCGAGCGCAAGAGCGTGAGCAAGGTCGAGCCTCAGACCGTCGTTAATGACAGCCTTGTATCTCAACACCAAGTCATGACTGTTTCTGATTATGGCCTCTGCAACTTCTCAGGCTTTATTCAAAAGTTGGTCTGCTTCGACGAAATGGTTCACGAACCCTAATTTCTCCCCAAATTCTGCATTGAGAAGCGTCGCTGTCAACGACACTTCGCGCGCTTTGTTGGCTCCGATTGTACGCGACAGCTTCTGAGACAGACCCCACGATGGAAATATCCCAAATCTGGCGTGAGTGTCGACGAACTTGGCTCCTTTGGCCACGACGACGATGTCACAAGCGAGAGCGATCTCGAACCCCGCCGTGACGGCGAAGCCTCCGATCGCTCCGACGATCGGTTTCCGACACCGCTCCATCTGCGCCACCGGATCGGCCTTGAGATCCTTCACGTCTCCCTTGAAAACGTCCTCTGCCGCCGTGAGATCAACGCCGGAGCATAAGGCGCGGCCGGAGCCGGAGAGAATCACCACGCAAACGTAATCGTCGCGGTTCAGAGCCTTGAAGTCCTGAGCGAGGTCTTTCATCATCGCTCTGGTTAGCGTGTTGAGCGACTTAGGGTGGTTGATTGTGACGAAGGCGTTCTCGTTGGGTTCGATCTTCACGAGGATCTGATTTTGGTTCGCCATTGTTAGGGTTTCGAAGCTCCAAAAGCCCCAAATTTGAAATAAGAAAATCCTAATTTTTGAAGGAAAAACAGGGATTTCCATGGGTTTTTACCTAGCTGAATCACCGAAGATATCAGGCGAAAATCACTTCCCTCCGTCCATGGATTCACAGCGAAGCTTTGATGAACAATCAAAATCGAACTGATATAATAACAATTTGATAAACAATTTTAAATATTAAAAGTATATAGAATAACCAAAAATACTATTATAGCCTTTAAAATAATGCCACGTCATCAAAATGTGATAACTTAACGTCCAAATACTGACAGAAGTGGGGCTTTGTAACACGTATCTGAGTTTTGATTTGAGTTTGGAACATTTTCGAGTCCAGAGGGTAAAAATGAGATTTATTATAAATATAATTCTAGTATTAAAGGAGAGTTCAGTCATAGCTTACACGGTGGAGTATTGACTAAGAATGGACAAATCGATCGAAAAAGAGAAAGGACTATTTCATCTTTTAATCGGATTTGTTAAGCTTCTACTACTAGGTCCATCGTCTCCGATTTGGTTTCGATAAAGGCGGATAAGAACGTTAATATAATAGTATGTATTATTATTATAATCTCACTTGCTGTAATAGTGATTGACAACATTAATTCCAAAAATGGTATTTTGGGAATTAAATAAATATTTATAGTAAAACTGTTTATTTATTGCTAGATCAAGTAAATAAACTTATTATTTATTGTTGAAAAAGTAAATAAGTGTTTAATGGGCTTAAATCTATTGGGCCTTGAAAAATAAAAAAAATCGCCTATCCTCTACTGTGTTGGACGTTTTTTTGCATTAATGTGGTAGCCAGTATTTTTTCTGTTCCTAAAATATATGAGAATAAATAGGAAGTATATTTTCCTGTATTCTCTCCTAATATTTAGGCTAAATATTAGGAGGATATTTAGGAGAATATAATTTCCTAGATTTTCTCAACAGAAAATATTTTATACTGTTGTATAAAATAAAATCCTAGATATTGATCTGATGAATGAGATGAAAAATATGATTCACTTGTTGAGATCCAAGGGTTGAGATTTAATCCACTAGTGTGAACACAATAAAAGTAAATAATATCTTTTAGAATATTCTGGAATATTTTATAAAGATACCTTTTAAACTGCTATAAATAGAGGGCTGATGTGAAGCAAAATATGGAACCTACCGATACAGCTAAAAACACCCACACACTCTCCTTTGTGGCTGCGTGCTTGTTTCTCCTTCTTCCCCTCGGAATTGCATCAATTTCATTATTAGAAATAAGAGAAAAAGATCGAAAACACCCCGTTTCCAGATCTAGTGAGATATAACGAAGCTCACTCTTTTGTCTTATCTTCCTCGGAGATTACGTTTCGGAAGACTTTGGTGTCATCACATCGAGTCCTTGAAGGAGGAGTTCCAAATATGATCGTGTGGAGGCTTGTATATTCAAGACAAAGACGGATTGTGAAATCTTTCGGTTCGTGAGCCAATAACTGTAACTTTTCTTAAACTCGTCTTTTATCTGATATGGATGCTTGATGAAGTTTCTTATGATTAATTAATTAAGTAATCTAGATCTTGTTTAATAACCATGTTAATAATTACTTCTTGTTACGGTAATTATTCTTTTCCGCATTTAATTGGTTATTTAAGGTGCATTAATCACCAATAAGTGGTATCAGAGCTAGTTGATTACTTAATTAATCGATTCGTTCTAGTAATTAATTTTAATATGGTTTTTATGAATTTATATTGTGATATGTTATTCATTCAATTCAGTATGATATGATATGTGAATTGTGATTCGTGGTTGATCGTAGGTTTTTTTATTCTCGCTTTTCTAGAATTGTTAAACCCGAAATTCAAAGGGTATAGGTTTTTGTGATTTTATTTAAAATACTTTTTGTAATCCAATCGTCGTGAAAGTCGGAAGGCTGACTACCCACTGCAAGATGAGATGACGGTGCGAAGCACAGCCCCATCGGAGTTCCAGAGATCCACCTTTGACAAAGAAGACGAATTTTGTGACATCCTTGTTACAAAATTCCGCCTACCCCTTAGATAGGAGTCTCGGATTTTTGCCCCCTTGGCTCTTGATCCGAGCTAACTTGTTGAGCCCTACCTTGGCAAGTGGGCTCAAGGATTCGACCAGGTCAAAGCCCGTTAGCCCGGTTTGGTCCAAGAGGCCCAAACCGATTTTTATAAATTTTTTTTTTGATGTTTTATTTAAATTAATTATATGGGCTGGGCCCAAATAAATTTTATTTAAAACATGAAAAATAAATGATCATAGACATCAATTTATTTTTCAAAGGCCAATTGTATTGGGCCTTAATCATTAAATTATTTTTTTGATAATATATGGAAAAATAAATAATCTTTGACACTTATTTATTTTTCACTTGAGACAGAGAATGTGCTCAACAAGAATCTATGAACTTATGTGATTGAGTTCATCAAGTTAGATTTATAAGAATCAATTAGGATACGATCAATCCGAATCAAAACCATATATGGTTTGTTATACTTGTTTAATTAATTGCTTTGCCATGTATGATATATCTTGAAAAATTATTTTGTGGGCTATCATGGGCTTTCATTTATTATATGTAACTTATGTAATATGATTAGGATATATTTTAATAAATGAGTTGAAATGATCAGAGAAGCTTTGTCACCAAGCCGATAAGAGACTAAGCTTGGGGGTTATTAAAAGACTATGTCTTCCCTCCTCTCTGGAAGCTTTTTCTGTGAAGGAATGCTATTAGGATAATCAAGACTAGATGTCATGATGCTCCTAATCACTAAGCTATATCGAAACTTAATTGTTTTTAAAGGGTAGTTTAGAAACACTCGAGTTTTTAATATAATTAGATAATTCGAGTGGATCACCTAGATGAAAGTGAATGCTAGGAGATCAAAAATAATAATACTGAAAGTATAATGAGTCTGTAATGGTCTCCAACATTGACATAATACCGTGAGGATGACTGATCGCCTCAGTGCTAGCGGATCTTCTTTTGAACGCCATGTCTGACTGATTCCATTCGGAGGGTCTTTTCTGATTGCAATACCAATGTTATGTCTCTAACGATAGGGGAAGGGGTAAATCTCATTTCTGACTAGTTACGCTAGCACAAGCGAGCTAAGCTCACTTCAGCCGAAATGTTGGGTCGACTTATGCTTGAAATGACTGCTGGTAGTTAGTGAACATAGTTATGAAGTGTCATGAACCACGATTGTTCACTAATCTGAGATGGTTCTCGATTTTCACTATGTGCATTCCGTTACGCCACCATAGTGGGACGGACTATGGCTATTAGTGGATTACAGTGAAATATGAAAATTGGGTTCTTTTCTTAGTATTTTATCCCGTGCTTGGTTACATAATGTTTTTATTTTCCTAAATCTTATTGATAACTTGTTTCTTTTCATATTTTTAATATATATGTGCTTTTATATTTTAGTAATCATGTCGAACCCTATTATGGTCCTGTTGTCGAAAGACGTCCTGACTGGTGAGAACTTCCCGAAATGGAAGTCTAACCTGAATACTGTGCTGGTGAGTGAAAGCATTCGCTTTATCCTCACTGAAGAGAGACCTCCTTTTCCGACATCAAATTCATCCCGCTCGCAGAAGGCCATGATTTTGACAAGTGGACTGCGGCTAACAACAAAGCCATAGCCTACATGCTCGCGAGCATATCTGATGTGTTGCGAACAAATTTGGAAGGTAAGGAGACTACTGTGGAGATCCTTGACTCGCTGCAGGAAATGTTTGGGATGCAGAACGAGCAAGCCCGTATTGAACTCACCCGTACGTGCACTAGCACTAGGATGATTACGGGAACTCCTTTGAGGGATCATGTCATGAAAATAATTAATTACTTCACAGAAGCTGAATCCATGGGGCTTTGATGGATGAGGTCACTCAGGTGGGAATTATCCTAAATTCCCTTTCGAGTGATTTCATACAGTTCACGTCGAACTATATCATGAATAAGTTGACGTAAGAAAGAACAAAGGATCAGCTCTGTAAGCTGACAAAAGTTCTTTGCCGAAATCCAAGAAGAACATGTCTTCTGGAGCTGGGTCATTAAAGACACGTCCTAGTACTTCGAAGGGGAAAGCTCCCGCTAACAAGGAAATGAGAAACTTCAAGAGAAGTGGAAAATGAAAAGAGAAGAAGCGTGACATGGTGGGCAAATACCACCACTGTCACACTGAAGACCATTGGAAGAGGAACTGTCCTTTATGCATAGCCGAGCTTGAAAAGAACAAGAAGAATGCTGGTAATGGACCGAAAAATTCATGATATCCTAAAATTGTTTTTGAGGATAATTATTCATGAGCATAATTCTTTTCTTGTTGCAGAATAGATCTGGAGGAATGCGATGGTGTTGGTGAGCTTGCTGAGCAATGTCGGATTCAAGCTCGAATTATTGAGAAGCTCATGCTCCAGCTCAAGATCTAAAATTTCCCAGTAGTTTTATTACTTTCATTTTTGGATTTATTTTTTTAACATAAGAGTTGTGTCACAAATAATCCGAGGTTTTCTGGACTGTAGTCTTTTATGACTATTCCAGATAGGATGAGTCTTTTCTTTCTTTATGTTTTATTTATTACATTAATTATGAACATATGAATGAGTCATTAAATATTTCTCTACTCATTTATGAATTGCCTTAAATTGCCTTTATGATATTTGAATATGCATAAATGCTTAACCCTTAATTAAATATAGAATATGAAGGACCGTGTTTCCGTTCATTAACTATATAGGTGCACAATATTATACTATCCGAGTTAATAATCTCTGTTAGAATTTTAATTAGCTTTTATTGCTTTATTAAAATTGCTATTATAAATGTGTTTTAAGAAATGATAAGAACTATTTAGAACTCTGGTAGTGTCTAAATAATTATCTCATATCGACAAATGATTTGTGTGATTAAGAGATAATAAGATAACACAACTTTAAAGTTGGTGTTGATGATACATTGATTGAGTGGGAAGATCTTTATAAGAACCTAGACACTCTAGTTCAATAACTAAGTGGGAGCTTCCTTAAATGGAATCTAGTCACTAGAATTGATTAAGTGAGAGCATCCTTTATTGGATCCTAGTCACTAGAATCATATTATTGAGTGGGAGCATCCGTTAAACGATTCTAGCCACGATTGTTCATTGAATTTAATGGGAGCATCTTTATAAAAATATCGTCATTATTGAACAATATAATGACAGCAATGTCCTTCACATGATTGTTACCATCATTTATGATGGAAACCTATAAGATGGATTAATTGCAATCATGACAATAATATGAGTGGAAGTGTAATTAATTATTGACTTGCCATAAATAATCAATTAATAAGTGGGTGCATCTTTAATTAGAATCTTGCCGCTATTGAATGAATTTAAAATAGCTTAATCCTTCGCATGATTTTATGCATCATTTATGATGAAATTCTTAAATAAGTCTAATAAGAGTTGTCAATGGTGCCCACAAGAAGAGTAGTAGTCTTTACATATGTATATTTGATGTAATAAAGTCTCATGAAGACTCTTGCTTGTAACCGCTGAATCATTAATAAAAGTTGAAACGTTCATTCATTCTCCCTTGTCTGTTTGAAGCTTTATGATAATCTATAGTCTTTAGTCCTTAAACAAACCTAATACAAATGAAGAGTCAAATATAGATTTGCATGAACAAACTCTTCATGTTTTGCTTAAAACAATATATTCGCAATCTAAAGATGAAAGGACTATTGATCTCTGTACGATTGTTAGGAGAATCTATGATGTCTGGTTATGGGGCATAGAGAGTTGGAGACTGTATAGTTCTTCTAGGTATCTTTTGAAGGTACTGAATTGACCAGTGCACTTCTAGAGACAGAATAAGAACAAACCATTTTACCTCTTATGTCTCGAGGTCACTACGTATGAATTGCTTCATGCTTACCTCTATCCTGAAATGAGACATGTCATTTCATAGCTTACGTATTCTCATTTGAGAAAGTTAGAGTTCGGACACACCGTGATTCTGAACATGACCTATTGTTGAAGTACTAAGTTATGAAGATGTCTTGAGTAACTTGGTGAAGATCTCATAGATATGGAATTCATGTACAAGATTGCTGAAATGCAATGTATATCACCTCATGCTTTATTCCTTGGAATGTGAATAAATGAACTGGACAGTGTCCAAATTGAGTCTTGACTCTTTTGGATGAAACAATGATACTTGTTAGTTCCTCGTCAATACATTGTTTCTAACTTATTCACAAGCTACAAAGGAGTTGAGGAAATAACAGCTAGAAGGGTAAAATGGTAATTTTGTAAATCCCGACTAGCTGATGATATTCATGAAGGGTAAACATAGATAATATTCAATGGATCCACTCATCACAATAAAGTTGAATTCTTGAGTAGCAAATAAATTCATTTGAACCGAGAGATTCTCAGTGTCAACTCTTTAGTGGAGTCAGTTGACATTAAGCTAAACTAGGAAAAGGTTTGTGAAGTTTTGAGTCCAAGTATGTTAGCTCAAGCTTTGTTCATTTGGATCCATGTGGTCACTGTCACAAGTCATTTCGAGTAGGATTAGTTAAACTAGAAGCTAAGTCAAAACAAGAACTAGACAAGTTTTACGAAAATTGTCTAAAGCGTATTTTTGTCTTTTTGGACATGTGATGAAATGGAGGTCAATAAATAAGTTTTTTGACATTGTCATATGATGACAATGAATTGATCCACACGGCCAAGGCTAAGTATTTGGGCCTTGAGGATTAATTTCATTTCATAAAATTTTACTTGAAAATTCTTAATGGGTTTTTCTTATGTTGTCATGAACAAATGAAGAAAAATCTTGAAGCCTCTTCTAGAAGGTGTTACACGTCCAACATAGTAAGAGAAAGAGAGATTATTTTGTGCATTGATGTATGAAGATATTTGCCAAAAGAAAAAGAGGAAACAAATTTCTCTAGGAGGAAATAAGTCACATGGCCAAGGCAAGAGAAGGCAAGCAAAAGAGGAAACAAATTTGCTTCTAGAAGCCCTACCTTGCACGTCCAAATAGAAAGAGAGAAACAAAATATTTGCTCATGAATATGTGATATTCTATAGAGAAAATGAAACTATCTTTTGAAGGTAATCATTCTCCTATAAATAGAGCCATCATTTTCATTGTTTCTCATCCCAGAGTTTTAGAGATTGAGAGATTCTCTCTCTAGAACTCTTGGCCGTCCACTTCTCTCTCTCTCTCCCTCTCTCTCTCTCTAACTCTTTTCGTTTTTGTTTTGGCACATAGGTCCACATTTGACCTAGCGTTTATTTTAGCTCTTCAACTCTACGACTTGTTCTTGAGTCTTTGTGTTTAAAAGTGCCCACACACTTATTCCTTCTTACCTTGAGTGATTTATGTGATAGAAACTTTCGTTGTTACTCGAGTTCCCGAAGAATGAATGTATTGATATTTTAAACATCAACATAATCTTTCATTAAATGAATGTATTGATCTTTAATAATGAAGATCAAGCTAACTTGTTTTAAGTCAATAAACTCTTATTTAGTAGATCAACCTGTCAAGCTATTAGCTTGAAGGATTTGAGAGATCTATAAATTGAACAATGAATGTGTTCGAACAAGCGGATTGGTACTTAAGGGATTGAGCCCTTGAGAAGAGACACTGGCAATGATGTTGCCCTTCTCTCTGATACCACGAACCAGTTCATTTGGGATCTTATTTAAAATAAGATGAACTGTCCTTTGAGGAACATGTTCTGTTGACTTTGGATCTACGTAGTTAGATACTACTGAACATTTTATTAAAAGGTACATTTTAAAAACGAACAAATAATCATGATGACTCTTGGATTTTTGTTATAATCGATATGATGGAATTGATCTAGGAATAAGAAAAAGTTTGATGCTTCGAGCAAGCGGCGGAATTTAAAAATTTTCTTTGAAACAAGTAAAACGATTTTACTAACCTAGACAAAGAGCAAGTACATGTAAATAAAAACTATTATGAGCATTAAAAATTTACTAACCTTTTTAGAAGCTTGAACGTTGATGAGCCTTCGGAAGATTGAAAACATTCGTCTCCCCTCGCAGCACATCTTCTTCTTTCCTCGGCAACTCGAGCAAGCACGACAGTTTCTATAACAAGAATCACTTGAGAGAAAAGGAATTAGTGAGTGGTCACTTTTAAACACGACGACTCGAGAACAAGTCTCAAAGTTGAAGAGCTAAAATTCAGAATCAATAACAACTATCATCCATAGTCTCCGTATCAAACTGAATCGCATGCTGGGCATCCGAGATCGGGCAGTGAACTAAAACTTGGTCGATGACTGATATGCGCCTGGAAAACCTTATCTAAACTCATATATGTGGAACATGAGTGAGGGTTGATCACTCAGATGGAGCATTATACACTTGCAGAAGGTGTATGACCTGGACATGCTTTGGTTTGGATAGATGGGTCGTTTAAGGATCGTTACAATGCACTAGCCGAGGCCGCTTATGATGGTCACAGTGGCGCTTGATCTAATATCCTGAAGAAATCATGGACTTCTAGATCATGTTACCGGCTTCTTTGACTCACCACGTTGAAGGCTGGTTATACACCGATCAAATAGGTGTCTTAGGGGAAGTCGGGACATGATTGTAGAAGAAAGTGTTTTACAGATATGGAATCTAGCCATCCTGAAAGAAGGTTAATGATCTCTCGCCTAAGTGGTTATTCCAGAACCGATTGATTGTGCACACTTTCGAAGTTGGTTTACGTTCGGTTGTATCTTTCGCTGGGGAAGCAACGATGCTTAGGGCTTATATGTAACGAGAAAGGTATAACGGAACAAATGGACCTATCTCGATACGGGCAGAACTTGGAGGGTCATGATCACGTACTGACTAAATCAGTGGACACTCGTCACGATGAGTAAATATAATTCTAGTATTAAAGGAGAGTGCAGTCTTCTTCACTTCCACGTCTCCGCGCTGCACGATCTCTCGAATCAAATGGTATATCCTCTCAATATGTTTAGAGCGCTTATGGCTTAGAGGTTCCTTTGAGTTAGCGACAGCCCCACTATTATAAGAATAAAGGGTCATGGGCTCGTCGACGTTTGGAACGACATCCAAATACTTAAGGAATTTTCTATGCCATACATCCTCTTTGGATGTTTCACAAGCAGCCACATATTTTGCTTCCATTTTGGAGTCAGCAATGCAAGATTGCTTAATACGCCTCCACACAACAACTCCACCATTAAGGATGAACACAGATCCTGAAGTGGATTTCCAGGAATCCTCATCCGCTTGAAAATCGGAGTCGATATATCCCGTCATAGTCAGGTCAGTACCTAACTATGTAAGCATCAAGTTCCTAGTTCTTTGAAGATACTTGAGAACATGCTTAACAACAATCCAGTGCTCGGGTCCAGGGTTGGATCGGAAACGGCTAACTACACCAACAGTGAAACATATGTCAGGTCTAGTGCAAAGCATATCATACATGAGACTTCCTACGGCTGAGGCGTAAGGAATTTTTCTCATGTCCTCAATCTCTTGTGCAGTCTTGGGAGACTGGTCCTTAGAGAGTGAGACTCTATGCCTAAAGGGTGTTTGGCCCTTCTTGGAGTCTTGCATCGAGAAGCGATCCGTCACCTTATCAATATAAGATGCTTGAGAGAGCGAAAGAGTCCGGTTCTTCCTATGTCGAAAGATTTGGATAGAATGTACCCGGCTACTCCTAGATCCTTCATATCGAATTGCTTTTCCAGCCAGACATTAACCTCAGATAACTTACCCACATCATTACATATGAGTAATATATCATCGACATTTAGTACCAGAAACATAACTTTACCTTCGTGCATTAACTTGTAAACACACGGTTCATCTACTGACTGCTCAAAGCCGAAGTATGCGGATGAATTTAAGCATCGTGACTGGCGAGAAGGTTTCTTCATAGTCAATCCCTTCTTGTTGGGTATAACCCTTAGCCACATGTCGTGCTTTGAACGTCTCGACGTTCCCATCCGGACCCCTTTTCTTCTTGTATATCCACTTACACCCTACGGGTTTAATCCCTTCAGGAAGGTTTTTCCAGACTTTTTTTGACATACATCGAGTGTATTTCAACTTTCATGGCGTCAAGCCAAAGGTTTGATTCAGAACAAGCCATCGCTTGGCTATAGGAAATAGGGTCATCCATGTCGGAGACGGCTACGAGAGTGTCTCCATAGGAAATGTACCTGTTCGACTTTTGAGTAGCCCTCCCACTACGTCGAAGTACTACTTGACGAGATTTTGATGACTTAGGTTGTGTTTCAGTTGGGGTAAGAACAGTTCTTACAGATGAGGTAGAAGCTTCCTCACACAATTTTCTTCAAGCACAATTTTGCTTCTAGGTTTTACATCTTTCATAAAGTCCTCCTCAAGGAAACGAGCATTCGTGCTAACGAAAGTCTTATCATCCTCACGACTATAGAATGTAAAACCTTTGGTTTCCTTTGGATATCCAACAAACATACATAATTCTGACCTACCCCAAATTTTGATGCGGCCAAGATTTACTTTACTGCCAGTCCATCGTTCATAAGGAGTACCAGGAACTGTTTTGGACGGAACTTGGTTTAGAATGTAAGCGGTTGTTTCGAGGGCATATCCCCAAAAGGAAAGAGGGAGTGATGAGTAACTCATCATTGATCTAACCATCTCCATAAGAGTTCGATTTCTTCTCTCTGACACTCCGTTTTGTTGAGGTGTGCCAGGTGCGGTAAGCTGAGAAGCGATACCTTCTTCTTTAAGAAAGTCATCGAACTCTCCAGACATATACTCACCACCTGGATCGGATCAAAGGGTTTTGATCACTTTGCCAGTTTGCTTTTCGACTAAAGCCCTAAAGACCTTAAATACGTTAAAGGTCTCAGATTTGTGTTTGAGCAAATAGACAAAACCATATCGTGAGTAATCATCGGTGAAGGTAACGAAGTATTCGTACCCTCCACGTGCCTGTTGGCTGAGCGGACCACATACATCAGAATGTACTAGTTCCAGCAACTCAGTGGCTCTTCGACCCTTATCAGAGAAAGGTCGCTTAGTCATTTTTCCTTCTATGCAAGATTCACAAGTAGGTAATGAACCTATTGTAGAGGCTTGGAGTGGACCGTCCCTCACAAGTCTCTTAATCCTGTCTAGACTGATATGACCAAGTCTTAAGTGCCAGAGGTATGTTGATTTTGTTAGATCGGAGGATTCATAAAGTTTGATCCTCTTTGGCTCCCTAATTAGATCGTTATCTATTTTGGTGTCTAAAAGAGAAGGTCGAGTGGGATGAATGTAAAAAAAAAGACCATTCTTCATACAAGCATCAGTGACAAAAGAATTTGAAAAAGAAATACGAATTCCATTCTTTATAAACTTTAAATAATAATCTTGCTCGAAAAGTTGAGTAACAGATATTAGGTTTTTCCTAAAGGAAGAAACATAATAAACATTATTCAAATTTAAAGTGCGGTCTTCAAAAGACAGCGTCACGGATCCCACAGCCTTCGCAGTCACCATGCTCCCATCACCCCACTTGAAGCAGAAGTCGCCATTCTTTAAGCTTTTGCTTTTCCTAAAACCAGTCAAGGAGCAGCAAATGTGGTTAGTAGCAGCGGAGTCAATAATCCACGACGATACATTATCAGCTACTAAGCAAGCTTCAGTAACAAGTACAATACCTTTTTCTTTGGTTTTGAGGTAGGCATGACAGTTCCTATGCCAGTGACCAGGCTCATTGCAGTGGTGGCACTTGACGTTAGACTTGTCCACCTTCGGAGCCTTTGGCGCTTTCTTCTTCTTTTGAACCTTAGGTTGGTTCTTCTTCTCGGCCTTGCGAGGTCTCTTCTTAGATCCAGAGGTGGAGGCAGTAGCATGTACCTCTACTTGAGCCCTCTTTTTCTTAGTGAGTCCCTCAGCGGTGTGAAGCTCCTTCATAAGCTCGGTAACAATGTACTCTAGCTTGTTCATGGAAAGATTCGGGGAGAGTTTCCATGATCATGTCTATTTTAGTCTCCCCATCAATTTCAGATCCAAGGATCTCCATTTCGTTTGGATAGCTAATGATCAGCATCATATGATCTCTAACAGGAGTTCCAGCCTTCATACGACAGTTCATAAACTGTCGGATCGCTTGTTGCCTAGCTTAACGTCCTTGCCCTCCAAACATCTCATGGAGATTGCAGAGCATATTAGCGACATTCTCGATGTCAAGATGTTGTTGTTGCAACACATTGTTCATAAATGCTAAAATATAGCACCTCGCAACCTCATCGGATCGGAGCCAGGCCACCAGGGCGTCATTTTCCTCTTGTGTCGAATCTTCATTCATTTTAGGACAGGGGGTAGTGAGAACCCATTTGTGCTTGTCGACAGTAGGGACTATGTCGAGGTTACGTTTCTAGTTGACGTAATTGTCGCCTTCGAGTTTATTCGAGGAAAGAATGGTTGAGATAGGGTTGAGAGACATTTTGCCTATAAGAGTTGAAACAAGTTTTTGAATAGTCTTTGGTTTAGGATTTAAGTTTGTAACATTTGATAAAATCCAAAGGTGCTATAAACCAAACGATAATTTACTCCCTCAAAAGAAGGCTGCAGAAAATCTCCATTTATAAGTAAATGACACATCATTAACACTCCCACTTAGTTTTTGGAGTTGGTACGTCGACTCTTATAAGTTTATAAACGGATTTCCTAGTTATAGAGCGATAGAGTGGACAACTAGAAAAGAATCCTAGATTTTCATGTTCAGAGCAGTGTTAGTGCATAAAGGCACAAGGTACATACTCGGATCTTTTCCTATTTTCTATTCGGGAAAGTGCATGAGGGTAGTGTGAACTTCAACTCACTCGAACACTTGAAAGTTTGAGATTACACATCTTTTTATTTTTTGGCTCGTCTACGAGGAGACCTCCCACTCAAATTTTCAAGAGCATATAGATTTTGAACATATGTGATATATATATAGTTTTGAAAATTTTTTGAAAACTTATTTGATTTGGATGATAAAATATTTTCAAGTTTGAAAACGAAAACGGTTTTTGAAAATTCAAACTAGTTTTGAAAAAATTCAATTTCAATTAAATTTTCAAAAATCAAAACATTTTAATCTTTCACATTATGTTTATAATCTTATAAAAAACATTTTTGCTCAAGAAAATTTTCTCATTAGAGTTCTATAACTCATGGTAGTGGGGCTGAAAATCCGGATTTCTAAAAAACTGGACCTTCGGAACAGCCGCGCACCTCAGAGTAAAATCACCATAACTGGCGGCTCTAATGTCCTTTTGACGTAAAACCGATAGTATTAGAAAGAGTACAGACATACCTTTAATTTGATTCAAGAATTATTAAATTTTGAATTCTGAGCAGAGAGTTATGCAACTTTTACTGCGGGTTTTACTCCAGCTCGAAGAAAAGAAAAATAATTAAAGTTCCGTCTTTGAGTGCGCAAAAAGAATCGAGTGTAACGGAACGTTTTAGGAAGTTTTTAAACCTTTTATTTGTGTTTTATTAATATGGTAATAACATGGTACAAAAGAAATAACAACAAGCATAAAACGATTCAAGTAAATAAAAGAAACTAGTAAGACAAGAAAACTAGTCACAAAATTTACTCGAAATTTTCTCAAACTTAAAAACACGTTTTTCAATATAAAAATTAAAAACATTTAGAACTGATTCTAATGTGTTGTAATAATATCCCAAATTCATAGAAAATCAACATGATTTTTAATTTAAAGGCAAGAGCAATAAATTAAAAAAAAATCTAAGAAAACAATTCTAACTTGTCACAAAATTAGTAAACTTTCAAAAATGATTTTCAAGCTCATAATTTTAATTACATGTACATGCATATCTTTGACAATAGCTATAATACCATTTGTTGTAATTGATCTAGGGATAAGAAAAAGTTTAACGCTTCGAGCAAGCGGCAGAATTTATAAATTTTCTTTGAAACCAGTAAAACGATTTTACTAACCTAGACAAAGAGCAAGTACATATAAATAAAAACTATTATGAGAATTAAAAATTTACTAACCTTTTTAGAAGCTTGAACGTTGATGAGCCTTCGGAAGGTTGAAAACGTTCGTCTCCCCTCGCAACACATCTCTCTTCTTTCCTCGGCAACTCGAGCAACCACGACAGTTTCTATCACAAGAATCACTTGAGAGAAAATGAATTAGTGAGTGCGCACTTTGTTGGAATTGATCTAGGGTTTAAGAAAAAGTTTAACGCTTCGGGTAAGCGGCGGAATTTTAAAACGATTTTACTAACCTAGATAACGAGCAAGTCCACGTAAATAAAAACTATTATGAGCGTAATAAATTTACTAACCATTTTAGAAGCTTGAACATTGATGAGCCTTTGGAAGGTTGAAAACGTTCGTCTCCCTCGTAGCACGTCTCTCTTCTTTCCTCGCCAACTCGAGCAACCAAGAAAGTTTCTATCACTATAATCACTCGAGAAAAATAGGAATTAGTGTGTGGGCACTTTTAAACACTACGACTCAAGAACAAGTCTTAAAGTCGAAGAGCTAAGACGCTAGGTCAAATGAGGACCTAGGTGCCAAAACAAAAATGAAAAGAACTTAGAGAGAGAAGGAGAGAGGGGCGGCCAAGAGGTTCTAGAGAGAAAAACTCTCAATCTCTAAAACTTTGGAATGAATGAAATGTGAAGAATGAGGGCTATATTTATAGGAGAGGCTTTACCTTCAATAAGGTAGTTTCCTCTTCTATAGAATATCACATATTCATGAGCAAATATTCCATCCTTTCCCACTTATTTCACACGGCCAAGAGGATCCATGCATAGCCTTGGATTTGTTTCCTCTTTTATTTGCTTCTCCCTTGACTTACTTGGCCGAAACTCTCCTTTCCATATAGGGGAAATTTGTTTCCTCTTTTTCTTTTGGAAAGTATCTAAATACATTCATGCACAAAATAATCTCCCTTTCTCTCTTTGTGTTGGGCGGCCAATGCTCTCTAGAAGGAGCTTCTAGAAGCTTATTCATTTGTTCATGACAACATGAGAAAGGCCCATTAAGAATTTTCAATAAAATTCTTATGAAATGAAATTATTCCACAAGGCCCAATTAAATCAATTTTGGACGAGTGGTCTTAAGTCATCAAATGATCTTGTCAAAAAATTTATTGACATTCATTTCATCCTATGTCCAAAAAGACAAAAATACCCTTTTGACAATTTTCGTAAAACTTGTCTCGTTTTTGTTTTGACTTAGCTTCTAGTTTAACTATATTTGTGACAGTGACCTCATGGATCCAAATGAACAAAGCTTGAGCTAAACACTTGGACTCAAAAGTTCACAAACCTTTTCCAAGTTTAGCTTAATGTCAACTGACTCCACTAAAGAGTTGACACTGAAAATCTCTCGGTTCAAATGAATTTATTTTCTACTCAAGAATTCAACCAAATTATGATGAGAAGATCCACTGAATATTATCTATGTTTACCCTTCATGAATATCATCAGCTAGTCGGGATTTACAAAATTACCATTTTACCCTTCTAGCTGTTATTTCCTCAACTCATTTGTCGCTTGTGAATAAGCTAGAAACAATTTATTGACGAGGAGCTAACAAGTCACATTGTTTCGTCCAAAAGAGTTAAGACTCAATTTGGACACTGGCTAGTTCATTTATTCACATTCCAAGGAATAAAGCATGAGGTGATATACATTGCAGTTCAACAATCTTGTACATGAATTCCATATCTATGAGAATTTCACAAAGTTACTCATGACATCTTCACAACTTAGTACTTCACCAATAGGCCCTGTTTAGAATCACATAGTGAATCTGAACTCTGACTTTCTCAAATGAGAATACGTAGTTGTGAAATGGCATGTCTTATTTCAGGATTAAGGTAAGCATGATGCAATTCATACGTAGTGACTTCGAGACATAAGAGGTTAAATGGTTTGTTCTTATTTTGTCTCTAGAAGTGCACTGGTCAAGTCAGTATCTTCGGAAGATACCTAGAAGAACTATAGAGTCTCCTAACAATCGTACTGAGGTCAATAGTCCTTTGACCCTTAGACTGCGAATATATCGTTTTAAGCAAACTACGAAGAGTTTGTTCATGCAAATATACATTTGTCTCTTCGTAAGTTGTTAAGTTTGTTTATGGACTAAAGCCTAATGTTTTATCATAAAGCTTCAAACAGACAAGGAAGAATGAATGAACGTTTCAGCTTTTTATTAATGAATAAACAATTACAAGTAAGAGTCTTCAAAAGACTATATTACATCAAATGTACATAATAAAGATTACAACTCTTCTTGTGGGCACCATTGACAACAAATTCCCACTTGACTCAAAGAAGATGTGTGTAGTCCTTCATGCCTAATCCCTCTTGATGTTGATCGAAGACCTTGTTCGCTAGGGACTTTGTGAATGGATCTGCCAGGTTGTCCACCGTTGAGATCTTCTTCACTTCCACGTCTCCGCGATGCACGATCTTGCGAATCAAATGGTATTTCCTCTCAATATGTTTAGAGCACTTATGGATTCGAGGTTCCTTTGAGTTACCGACAGCCCCACTATTATCACAATAAAGGGTCATGGGCTCGTCGACGTTTGGAACGACTTCCAAATACTTAAGGAATTTTCTAAGCCATACAGCCTCTTTGGATGCTTCACAAGCAGCCACATATTCTGCTTCCATTGTGGAGTCAGCAATGCAAGATTGCTTAATACTCCTCCACACAACAGCTCCACCATTAAGGATGAACACAGATACCGAAATTGGATTTCCTGGAATCCTTATCCGCTTAAAAATCGGAGTCGGTATATCCCGTCATAGTCAGGTCAGTACCTGAGTATGTAAGCATCAAGTTCCTAGTTCCTCGAAGATACTTGAGAACATGCTTAACAGCAATCTAGTGCTCGGGCCTAGGGTTGGATTGGAAATGGCTAACTACGCAAACAACGAAACAGATATCAGGTCTAGTGCAAAGCATAGCATACATGAGGCTTCCTACGGCAGAGGCGTAAGGAATTTTCCTCATGTCTTCAATCTCTTGTGCAGTCTTGGGAGACTGGTCCTTAGAGAGTGAGACTCCATGCCTAAAGGGTGTTTGACCCTTCTTGGAGTCTTGTATCGAGAAGCGATCCATCAACTTATCAATATAAGATGCTTGAGAGAGCGACAAAGTCCGGTTCTTCCTATCTCGAAAGATTTGGATCCCCAGAATGTACGCAGCTTCTCCTAGATCCTTCATATCAAATTGCTTTGCAAGCCAGACCTTAACCTCAGATAACTTACCCACATAATTACCTATGAGTAATATATCATCGACATATAGAACCAGAAACACAACTTTGCATTCGTGTATTAACTTGTAAACACAAGGCTCATCTATTGACTGTTCAAAGCCGAAGCTTTTCACAGTTTCATCGAATCTAATATTCCATGACCTAGATGCTTGCTTTAATCCATAAATTGACTTAAGCAACTCACAAACCTTGGTCTCTTGACCTTCTTTCACGAAACCGTCTGGTTGAGACATGTAGATGCGCTCGTCAAGATTGCCATTCACGAAGGCCGTCTTGACATCCATTTGCCAGATCTCATAGTCGAGAGCTGCAGCTATGGATATAAGTATACAGATGGATTTAAGCATCGCGACTGGCGAGAAGGTTTCTTCATAGTCAATCCCTTCTTGTTGGGTATAACCCTTAGCCACAAGTCCTGCTTTGAACGTCTCGACGTTCCCATCCGGACCCCTTTTCTTCTTGTATATCCACTTACACCCTACGGGTTTAATCCCTTCAGGATGGTCTACTAGTTTCCAGACTTTGTTAACATACATCGAGTGCATTTGAACTTTCATGGCGTCAAGTCAAAGGTTTGATTTAGAACAAGCCATCGCTTGGCTATAGGAAACAGGGTCATCCATGTCGGAGACGGCTACAATAATGTCTCCATAGGACATGTACCTGTCAGGCTTTTGAGTAGCCCTCCCACTACGTCGAAGTACTACTTGACGAGATTTTGATGAGTTAGGGGTCCAAAAGAACGATTATGTCCCAATTCATTTCATAAATAAAATAAAAACATTAATTGCATGATAATTTACTTTAGAAATAAAATTTGATTAATACTTAGTTTTCTTTTCTCTTTTCTCACATTCTCTTTCTCTCTTTGAAGCAGCAAACTAATGATAAAATATTTTTATTTTATTTTTCTTCGTTTTTGTTAACGCTCGGAATCAGGTCAACACTAGTGAGCCGTCGACAGTTCAACCTAAGGCCGGACCCTGAGGTTGCACATAAGCTGGTGTCGTCAAATGTTTGAGATCACCAAGCTCTTTTGATGATGGTCGGGAGTCGTGTTATGTCTGTGACTTGTGAGAGGAAACAAACGTGAACTACAGAGACGCGGAAGATTTTCTTTCTTCGCGTACTCCAACGTTCAACATTAGTATTAGTGTAATGTGTGCGTTATTGAGTGAACGTCATCTTAGCTCGGAAGCGTTTAGAGTAGTTTTAGAGAGAATCTAGAGAGTATGGGCTTTCTCGGGTTGTGAGCGACTTACTGAAATGAAGAGAGGTAACCCATATATATAGGCATATGGGCTGAGGGCATGCATGGCACAGTTTCCAAGAGGCCTCGTCAGAACCCTGTGAGGAGGGTCCGAGGGCCTCCGAGCCACGCGGTGAGTGGCGGAGCCTGGGAGAGTGGCCGCCCATGTAGGGGCGGGGCCTTGCCTTTGGTCGGCAAGGCCATGGGCCGTTGGATAGCTTGGGTGCGCTCAACCCTGATTTTGGCGATTAAGTCTCTACTAAAGGTCGGTATTCCCTTGGCGGGCCGTTATTTATTTTTTCAATCTTTGTTTGACCGTTGCCAATGTTCTGTTTTGAGGGACGAATTTTCGCCCTAAGATAGTTTTCTCTCAATTATTTTATTATCTTAATTCGTAGTTCACGTATCAGTTTCTAATTTATTTATAAAGAAATTGTTCTTGAAACTAACTCTATAAAAAAATAGCTAAACTTTCATTATATTGTAATAACTAGCCATCTTCGTTATTTCAGGTAATCTTTTATTAACTAATTTTACTATTATATCATTTCCTTTAATTTATTTTTTATTACTAATCTTGCAATTTCCTGTTTGGTTGGTTAGAATAATTTTGGCATTTATTTTTATTGACTTTCCTAATTTTTAGGTCACTTTTAAAATGGTTTGATTTTAATTTTTTTTTAATGGTAACGATTATTTATTATGGTAGTACTCTAGTTTTTTTTTTTTTTTTTTTTTTTTTTTTTTTTTTTTTTAATGAAAAACAAAATAAAAATACATTTTATTTTTTATTTTTTTGAAAAAATATACAATAAACATCATTTTGTTTGTTTTTTTATAAACACAATTACTTTATATTTTAAAATAAATAACAACAAGTTTTTACAAATAATCGTCTTTTTATACAATACTGGTTTGTTTGTTTGTTGTTTATATATAAACGCTATTATTTTGTGTTTTGAAAATTAAATCAATGTGTAAAACTAATTCTTTTGTTTTCTAGAAACCTAAATGTTTGTTGTTTTAAAAACGTAATCCTGATTTTTTCAAAATTAGGCCCTATTTTTTAGTTGTATTTTGTTATGTTTTTTTTTAAGTTTCCTTTTTTATTTAATAAATATCGTCTGAGTGGTTATTTTTTTTAGTTTGGAGACTAAATTGATTTAATTGGCTTTTATTCCTATTTTTAAAAAGATCAAATTAAATGAAGAATATATTAGTCATCTCTAATTAATTTAAAGAAAAATTGTACAAAATATCCATTTGAAACTTATTGATTAGCAAAATAGCCAAAATAGTCAAGATTAAATTTTTTTGACGATTATTATAAGCAATTTATCACTTAAAAAAAAATTAATCTTGTGGTCAATTATTTTTTGAAATCAGATTGTTGCACATTTTGGCTATTTCACTAAACTAAGACAAACCTTGGCTATTGTTATGCCGTCGTTTTCACGATATAAAAGTGATACCCCGAGGGCAAAAACGACAAGAATTGACAAAGTTCAAGACCTAACTATCGACGTGTTGAAACCATCGTCATGCAAACTATCGGCGGCCATACTATCGGCGAAGTTTAAGACCAAACTATCGGCGACCATACTATCGGCGAACTTCATGGCCGAGACCATCGGCGAGCTTCATGGCCGAGACTATCGGCATAAAACTATCGGCGAGCTTCATGGCCGAGACTATCGGCGAACTTCATGACCGAGACTATCGGCATGGAACTATCGGCGAACTTCATGGCCGAGACTATCGGCATGGAACTATCGGCATAGAACTATCGGCGTGGAACTATCGGCATCCAAGGCACACCATCGGCCAAACCAAGTCTCAAGGCAAAAATTGCCTCCAAGGCCCATGTGCCTCAAGCTCAAAAGCTATAAATACCCCCCCTCTACTCACTCACAAAGGTAAGTTCTCTCTGGACTAAAAAAAAGCTCTGCTTCTCTCTCACTAGAGAAATATTTCCTCTCTCTACCCTATAGAGACGAGATGAGACCCCCCACCTCTACTAATGTTGAGCGTCGGAGTGCGCGTCGGGGGAAAACCCTCCGCGCCCCCTAGTTCATGTTCCTTGATTCTCAGGTGTAAGAACACGAAGAACGCGAAGAACACGATGAACGTGACGAGAAGAGAAGAACTTCACCACACCCAACCTACGTGCGGTCATTGGGTCCGGCCCTAGACCGAACCACGGACGGTTCTAAGTGTTGACCCAAAATCGGCGTTAACATTTTGGCGCTAGAAGGAGGGGACCCGAAAACAACCATGAGTTCCCACCAGTAAATCCACTTCCTCCGCGGTAGATCATCAATCCGACGAATATCGAGCCGAATCTCTCTCCACAAGGGTTTCCAACAATGACGTTAGCCTTCACTTCGACATCTCTCGCCTCGGCGATCGATGACCTAGCCTCAAAGATGGCCATAATACTCCAAATCGGAGGCGATCAAGAAGCCTCGGCAAGAGACGACAAGTCGAGCTCACCCCTGAGGGGACCTCTCGTCCAGGCGAGCTCGACCTCCAGGCGAGCTCGACCCCCAGGAGAGCTCGACCTCCAGGCAAGCTCGACCACCAGGCGAGCTCGACCTCCAGGCGAGCTCGACCTCCAGGCAGGCTCGATCTCCAGGTGAGCTCAACCTCCAGGCAGGCTCGATCTCCAGGCGAGCTCGACCTCCAGGCCAGGCTCGACCTCCAGGTGAGCTCGACCTCCAGGCAGGCTCGACCTCCTGGCGAGCTCGACCTCCACATATGGCCGAACTCAAGCGAGGATGCATGGCAACCCCGGCCCATAGAGTAGAGCCCGGGATTAAGACAAGTCGAGCTCACCCCTGAGGGGACCTCTCGTCCAGGCGAGCTCGACCTCCAGGCAGGCTCGACCTCCAGGCGAGCTCGACCTCCAGGCGATCTCGACCCCCATGCGATCTCGACCTCCGGCCAGGCTCGCCCTCCAGGCCAGGATCGAAGTCGTCCGAGACTCACGCCTTCCGAGGCCACGTCCCACGGGACTCAATCCTACGGGATCAAGCCTTACGAGGCCATGTCTTACGAGACACTGCCCCACGGGGTTAGCCTTGCGAGGCCACGTCCCACGGGACCCAATCCTACGGGATCAAGCCTTACGAGGCCATGTCTTACGAGACACTGCCCCACGGGGTTAGCCTTACGAGGTCACGTCCCACGGGACTCAATCCTACGGGATCAAGCCTTACGAGGCCATGTCTTACGAGACACTGCCCCACGGGGTTAGCCTTACGAGGCCACGTCCCACGGGACCCAATCCTACGGGATCAACCTTACGAGGCCATGTCTTACGAGACACTGCCCCACGGGGTTAGCCTTACGAGGCCACGTCCCACGGGACCCAATCCTACAGGATCAAGCCTTACGAGGCCATGTCTTACGAGACACTGCCCCACGGGGTTAGCCTTACGAGGCCACGTCCCACGAGACTCAATCCTACGGGATCAAGCCTTACGAGGCCATGTCTTACGAGACACTGCCCCACGGGGTTAGCCTTACGAGGCCACGTCTCACGGGACTCAATCCTACGGGATCAAGCCTTACGAGGCCATGTCTTATGAGACACTGCCCCACGGGGTTAACCTTATGAGGCCACGTCCCATGGAACTCAATCCTAAGTGATTAGCCTTACGAGGCCATATCTTACGAGACACTGCCCCACGGGGTTAGCCTTACGAGGCCACGTCCCACGAGACTCATCCTACGGGATCAAGCCTTACGGGGCCATGTCTTTGTTGGAATTGATCTAGGGTTTAAGAAAAAGATTAAACGCTTCGGGAAGCGGCGGAATTTTAAAAAATTTCTTTTCAAGTAAAAACAGTTTTTACTAACCTAGACAAAGAAGCAAGTACATGTAATTAAAATCAATATGAGCTAAGAGTTTTCTAACCTTTCTTGAAGCTTGAACTTTGAAGAAGCTTTTGGAAAGTTTGCAATGCTCGTCTCCCCTCGTAGCACGTCTCTCTTTCTTTCTTCGGCACCTCGAGCAACCACGAAAGTTTCTATCACTAAATCACTCGAAAAGAAGGAATCAGTGAGTGGGCACTTTTAAACACTACGACTTAAGAACGAGTCTCGAAGTCGCAGAGCTAAACACTAGGTCGAGTGAGGACCTAGGTGCCAAGACAAGAAAAAATCGAAAATAAACTAGAGAGAGGGAGAGAGGATTTTCGGCCACAATGTCTAGAGAGAGAGTCTCTCAATCTCTAACTTGTGTGGAATGAATGGAATGAGAATAATGAGGCTCCTATTTATAGGAGAGGTCTTACCTTCAATAAGGTAGTTTCCTCTTCTATAGAATATCACATATTCATGAGCAAAATAACCCTTATTTCTTATTCCATTTGGGCGCCCAAGGCAGCCTTCTAGAAGGCTAGGATTTGTTTCCTTTTTTTGTTCCTTGGCTTGCCTATTACTCTCTTGGCCGAAATACCTTGTGCATCCTTATGCAAATTTGTTTCCTCTTTTTCTTTTGGCAAGTATCTAAATACATTTATGCACAAAATAATTTCCCTTTCTCTTTGGGTAGTGGGCGCCTATTATGTCTAGAAAAAGGCTTCTAGAATTTTCTTCACTTGTTCATGACAACATAAGAAAAGGCCCATTTAGAATTTTCAATAAAATTCTTATGAAATGAAATTAATTCACAAGGCCCAATGATCAAGTCATGGCCGAGTGACATTAGGTCATCAAATGAACTTGTCAAAAAAATTTATTGACATTCATTTCATCCTTTGTCTCAAAAGACAAAAATACCCTTTTAACTATTTTCGTTCTTGTTTTGACTTAGCTTCCAGTTTAACTATTCCTATCGATGTGATTCGTGACAGTGACCTCATGGACCCAAATGAACAAAGCTTGAGCTAAACACTTGGACTCAAAAGTTCACAAACCTTTTCCAAGTTTAGCTTAATGCCAACTGACTCCACTAAAGAGCTGACACTGAAAATCTCTCGGTTCAAATGAATTTATTTTCTACTCAAGAATTCGACCTAATTATGATGAGCGGATCCACTGAATATTATCTATGTTTACCCTTCATGAATGTCATCAGCTAGTCGGGATTTACTAAATTACCATTTTACCCTTCTAGCTGTTATTTCCTCAACTCCTTTGTCGCTTGTGAATAAGTTAGAAACAATGTATTGACGAGGAGCTAACAAGTCACATTGTTTCATCCAAAAGAGTCAGGACTCAATTTGGACACTGGCCAGTTCATTTATTCACACTCCAAGGAACAAAGCATGAGGTGACATACATTGCATTTCAGCAATCTTGTACATGAATTCCATATCTATGAGAACTTCACAAAGTTACTCATGACAGACTCACAACTTAGTACTTCACCAATAGGCCTTGTTCGAAATCACATAGTGAGTCCGAACTTTGACTTTCTCAAATGAGAATACTAAGGTGTGAAATGGCATGTCTCATTTCAGGATTAAGGTAAGCATGATGCAATTCATACATAGTGACTTCGAGACATAAGAGGTTAAATGGTTTGTTCTTATATTGTCTCTAGAAGTGCACTGGTCAATTCAGTACCTTCGGAAGATACCTAGAAGAACTATAGAGTCCCTAACTCTCAATGCCTCATAACCAGACATCTTAGATTCTTCTAACAATCATACTGAGGTCAATAGTCCTTTGACCCTAAGATTGCGAATATATCGTTTTAAGCAAACTACGAAGAGTTTGTTCATGCAAATCTACATTTGTCTCTTCGTAAGTTGTTAGGTTTGTTTATGGACTAAAAGACTAAGGTTTTATCATAAAGCTTCAAACAAGGAAATAGTGAATGAACGTTTCAACTTTTTATTAATGAATAAGCAATTACAAGCAAGAGTCTTCGTAAGACTATATGACATCAAATGTACATAAATAGACACTACTACTCTTCTTGTGGGCACCATTGACAACAGTGTTACGATACACTGCCCCACAGAGTCAACCTTACGAGGTCACGTCTTACGAGACAGAGCTCCACAGGGTTACATTTTACATATCCACGGCCCAAGAAGCACAAGTTTCCTGCACGACAAATCGCACAAGAAACTGGGGGTTAATGTTATGCCGTCGTTTTCACAATATAAAAGTGATACCCCGAGGGCAAAAACGACAAGAATTGACAAAGTTCAAGACCTAACTATCGACGTGTTGAAACCATCGTCATGCAAACTATCGGCGGCCATACTATCGGCGAAGTTTAAGACCAAACTATCGGCGGCCATACTATCGGCGAACTTCATGGCCGAGACCATCGGCGAGCTTCATGGCCGAGACTATCGGCATAAAACTATCGGCGAGCTTCATGGCCGAGACTATCGGCGAACTTCATGACCGAGACTATCGGCATGGAACTATCGGCGAACTTCATGGCCGAGACTATCGGCATGGAACTATCGGCATAGAACTATCGGCGTGGAACTATCGGCATCCAAGGCACACCATCGGCCAAACCAAGTCTCAAGGCAAAAATTGCCTCCAAGGCCCATGTGCCTCAAGCTCAAAAGCTATAAATACCCCCCCCTCTACTCACTCACAAAGGTAAGTTCTCTCTGGACTAAAAAAAAAAGCTCTGCTTCTCTCTCACTAGAGAAATATTTCCTCTCTCTACCCTATAGAGACGAGATGAGACCCCCCACCTCTACTAATGTTGAGCGTCGGAGTGCGCGTCGGGGGAAAACCCTCCGCGCCCCCTAGTTCATGTTCCTTGATTCTCAGGTGTAAGAACACGAAGAACGCGAAGAACACGATGAACGTGACGAGAAGAGAAGAACTTCACCACACCCAACCTACGTGCGGTCATAGGGCCCGGCCCTAGACCGAACCCCGGACGGTTCTAAGTGTTGACCCAAAATCGCCGTTAACAGCTATTTTGCAAATTCAAAACTTTAAATTGATGATTTAGCTACATCATCCAAAAATTAATGGACACAACGGCTGATTATTCAAATGTTTTAACACCGTGGCTAATTTGCATGTGACCCAAACTTCATTTCGCTATTTTGCTTCATTGTCCTTGTTTATAAGTGTGAATTGCATGACAATATACTTTAGAAATAACATATAATTTATATTTGATTTTATTTCCTTATTTTGCAAACATTCTCTATCTATCTTAAGATAGTCGTTAATTAAGGATAAAAGAAAATTCTTTATTTTCACTCTTTTTTCTCCTCTATTTTAATTCCCTATTTTGCACACAAGATCTATCTATCGATTATTAATTGATTATAATGTTGAAATACATGACAGTTTATTTTAGAAATAATATTGAATTAATGTTTACTCTCTCTCTCTCTCTCTCTCTCTCTCTCTCAACGTAGTATTTCATTCATCCATACCCATGCAAGTATCAGTTAATAGTAAAAACTATCGCCTCTACTTTTTTGTAACAATAAGAGCAGGCTAACTTTTTTTTTTAATTTGACATACCTTTTAGATGCAATATGTCGCATCTAATGTTGTTTCTAAGAAATAAGTCATATTCAATTTTAAGCCTTCTTCTTCCTCACCACATTCATTCGAAATTGGATAAAAAAAGGCAAAACGAAAAACTCGCCGCGACCTCTCTCTTGTTTTCTCTTTTCCTATGATCTCCACCGCGCCATCGTGCTCCGCCGTGCCTCCCGTTCTCGGAATGTTTATCTCTTGCTAATTCTCGCCCTCCCTCTCTTTCCCAGACTCGCTGTCGTCGTGCTCCTCGCCTCCAAGATACGTCTCTCTCTCTCTCTCTCTCTCTCTCTCTATCTATCTCTCTCGGACGTGCGCATAATGTAGCCTTTCATGCAAGTATCTGTTTTTAATAATAATACTTGTTAAGGCATCATTTTTTGGCACCAAAAAATGACCCCTCCAATAGAAAAGTACCATGTGACACAGATCCTGAGGCACTAGCGACATGAGACACGCATCTTGAAACGCATATAACACAAGACACGGATCTCAAGAACTCAACGTACATGAATCGGCCACAACATGAACTAAGCAAGGCAAGACAGAAGACACAATTGAAACTGAGTCTTCCCAGTCGGCCCCTCAGCCTCCTGGTCAAGCCTTTTGGGTCGCGCTCTCAACTAGTCTTGGCAACAATAGGGATGCACCAAGAATAGGTAGACTTATTATCTGAAAGATATAAAGTCTGGTGTATTATCTAAAAGATGTACAAAGTGCTAATGTGTTTAATAGTAAAATAATGTACTACGAACAGTATGACTTGACCATTAGTGGTAAGTCAAAGATCACTTGCAAAGTAGCATATACTGGAAGAATATAAAATGAGAAATACATCGATCAACATAACTGATAGAGATATAAATCAAGGTGAGAATCCATAAGATGAGAATCTCAATCCTGGTCAAATGTGAAGCCATTTGTAGTACGATGGCTAAGCATTGATGATCTAAGGAAACTGCCTTCAAGGCCCAAACCATGGATGTTGGCCGTGTGATACATTTCAATTGTCATCATATGACAATGTCAAAAAACTTATTTATTGACATTCATACCATCCTATATCCAAAAGGACAAAATTACCCTTTAGACAATTTTCGTAAAACTTGTCTAGGTCAACATTTGAACTTGTTTTGACTTAGCTTTCTTGTTTAACTAATCCTACTCCAATGACTTGTTGTAGTGACCTCATGGATCCAAATGAACAAAGCTTGAGCTAGCATACTTGGACTAAAAATTCACAAACTTTTTCCAAGTTCTAGCTTAATGTCAACTGACTCCACTAAAGAGTTGACACTGAAATCTCTCGGTTCAAATGAATATATTTTCTACTCAAGAATTCTTCTTAATTGTAATGAGTGGATCCATTCAATATTATCTATGTTTACCCTTCAAGAATATCATTAACTAGATGGGATTTACAAAATTACCATTCTACCCTTCTAGTTTTATTTCCTCAACTCATTTGTCGCTTGAGTATAAGTTAGAAACAATGTATCGACGAGGAGATAACAAGTCACATTGATTCATCCAAAAGAGTCATGACTCAATTTGGATACTGGCCAGTTCATTTATTCACAATCCAAGGAACAAAGCATTAAGTGATATACATTGCATTTCAGGAATCTTGTACATGAATTCCATATAGGTGAGATCTTCAAAAAGTTGTTCATGACATCTTCATAACTTAGTACTTCACAAATATGTCTTGTCTGTATCACATAGTGAATATAGAACTCTGAATTTCTCAAATGAGAGTATGTAAGCTATGAAATGACATGTCTCATTTCAGGATTGAGGTAAGCATGATGCAATTCATACATAGCGCCTATGAGACATAAGAGGTTAAATGGTTTGTTCTTACATTGTCTCTAGAGGTGTACTAATCAATTTAGTGTCTTCAGAAGATACCTAGGAAGAACTATAGAGTCTCCAACTCTCAATGCCTCATAACCAGACATCATATATTCTCTAACAATCATACCGAGATCAATAGCCATTTGATCCGTAGATTGTGAATATACTGTTTTAAGCAAACCATGAAGAGTTCCTTCATGCAAATCTATACTTGACTCTTGATTTGTTAGGTTTGTTTAAGGACTAAAGACTATAGTTTAGCATAAAGCTTCAAACAGACAAGGAAGAATGAATGAACGTTTCAACTTTTATTAATTATTCAGCAATTACAAGCAAGAGTCTTCGTGAGACTTTATTACATCAAATGTACATAAGTAAAGACTAATACTCTTCTTGTGGGCAACATTGACAACAAACTCCCACTTGACTCAAAGAAGATGTGAGTACCTTGTTGTCTAAAGCTTTGGTGAATGGATCTTCCATGTTGTCCACTGTTGAGATCTTCTTCACCACCATGTCTCCGCGATGCACGATATCTTGAATCAAATGGTATTTCCTATCAATATGCTTAGAGCGCTTATGGCTTCGAGGTTCCTTTGAGTTAGCGACAGCCCCACTGTTATCACAATAAAGTGTCATGGGCTTGTCGACATTTGGAACAACTTCCAAATACTTGAGGAATTTTCTAAGCCATACAGCCTCTTTGGATGCTTCACAAGCAGCCACATATTCTGCTTCCATTGTGGAGTCAGCAATGCAAGATTGCTTGAGACTTCCTACAGCTAAGGCGTAAGGAATTTTTCTCATGTCATCAATCTCTTGTGCAGTCTTGGGAGACTGGTCCTTAGAGAGTGAGACTCCATGCCTAAAGAGTGTTTGGCCCTTCTTGAAGTCTTGCATAGAGAAGCGATCCATCACCTTATCAATATAAGATGCTTGAGAGAGCGATAAAGTCCGGTTCTTCCGATCTCGAAAGATTTGGATTCCCAGAATGTACGCAGTTTCTCCTAGATCCTTCGTATCGAATTGCTTTGCTAGCCAGATCTTAACATCAGACAATTTACCCACATCATTACCTATGAGTAATATATCATTGACATACAGTACAAGAAACACAACTTTTCCTTTTTGTATTAACTTGTAAACACATGGCTCATCTATTGACTGCTCAAAACCGAAGCTCTTCACAGTTTCATTGAATCTAATATTCCATGTCCTAGATGCTTGCTTTAATCCATAAATAGACTTAAGCAACTCACAAACCTTGGTCTTTTGACCTTCCTCCACGAAACTGTCTCGTCGAGCCATATAAATGCGCTCATCAAGATTTCCATTCAGGAAGACAGTCTTGACATCCATTTACCAGATCTCATAATCGAGAGTTGCAGTTATGGATAGAAGCATGCGGATGGATTTAAGCATCATGACTGGCGAGAAGGTTTCTTCATAGTCAATCCCTTCTTTTTGGGTATAACCCTTAGCCACTTGTCGTGCTTTGAATGTCTCGACGTTCCCATCCGGACCCCTTTTCTTCTTACATATCCACTTACACCCTACGGCTATAATCCCTTCTGGAAGGTCTACAAGTTTCCGGACTTTGTTGACATACATCGAGTGCATTTCAACTTTCATGTTGTTAAGCCAAAGGTTTGATTCAAACCCAGCCATTGCATGGTTGTACGAAACAGGGTCATCCATGTCAGAGATAGCTACGAGAGTATCTCCGAAAGACATGTACCTATTAGGTTTTTGAGAAACCCTCCCACTACATCGAAGTACTACTTGACGAGACTCTGATGAGTTATGTTGTGTTTCGATTGGGGTAAGAACAGTTCTTAAAGATGAGGTAGAAGCATCCTCACCCAACTATTTTTCAAGCACAATTTTGCTTCTAGGTTTTACATCTTTCATAAAGTCCTCCTCAAGGAAACGAGCATTCGTGCTAATGAAAGTCTTGTCATCCTCGGGACTATAGAATGTGAAACCTTTGGTTTCCTTCGGATATCCAACAAACAGACACAATTCTGACCTACTAGCCAACTTGCTAGTCTTTTTACGGCTAGTCCATTGTTCATGAAGAGTACCAGGAACCGTTTTAGACAAAACTTGGTTCAGAATGTAAGATGCTGTTTCGAGGGCATATTCCCAAAAGGAAATAGGGAGTGATGAGTAACTTATCATTGATCTATCCATCTCCATTAGAGTTCGATTCCTTCTCTCTGACAGTCCATTTTGTTGAGGTGTGCCAGATGCTGTAAGCTGAGAAGCGATACCTTCTTCTTTAAGAAAGTCATCAAACTCTCCAGACATATACTCACCACCTTGATCAGATCGAAGGGTTTTGATCTGTTTTCCAGTTTGCTTTTCCACTAAAGCCTGAAAGACCTTAAATATGTCAAAGTTCAGATTTGTGTTTGAGCAAATAGACAAAACCGTATCTTGAGTAATCAACGGTGAAGGTAACAAAGTATTCGTATCCTCCCCGTGCATGTGTATTAAGTGGACCACATACATCAGAATGTACGAGTTCCAGCAACTCAGTGGCTCTTCAACCCTTAATAGAGAAAGGTCGCTTAGTCGTTTTTCCTTCTATATATAAGATTCACAAGTAGGTAATGAAACCTATTGTAGAGGCTTGGAGTGGACCGTCCCTCACAAGTCTCTTAATCCAGTCTAGACTGATATGACCAAGTCTTCAGTGTCAGAGATATGTTAATTTTATTAGATCGGAGGAATCAGAATTATTGTAAACGAGTGCATTCTACATACATGCAGTAGTGACGAAAGAATTATTGGAAAGAGAAATTCTAATTCCATTCTTAATAAACTTCAAACAATAATCTTGCTCATAAAGACGAGCAACAGATATCAAGTTCCTCCCGAAGGAAGGAACAAAATAAACATTATTCAAATTTAAGGTTCGAACTTCAAAAGATAGTGTCACTGATCGCATGGCCTTTGTTGACACTGAGCTCCTATCACCCCACCTGAAGGAGAAGTCGTCTTCCTCTAAGCTTTTGGTTTTATTTAAACCCGTCAAGGAACAACAAATACGGTTAGTAGCAGCGGAGTCAAGAATCCACGTTGATACATTATCAGCTACTAAGCATGCCTCGGTAATAAGTACATTACTATTTTCCTTTGCTTTGAGGTAGGCAGGACAATTCTTCTTCTCGGCCTTGTGAGGTCTCTTCTTATGTCTAGAGGTGGAGGCTTTGTGCTTAGTAACAGGTGCCTTTCCTTGATTTCTGTTTTTCTTAATTAGACCTTCAGTAGTGTGAAGCTTCTTCATTAGCTCGGTAACAGTGTACTCTAGTTTATTCATGGAGTAGTTCAGCTTGAAGGTATCGAAGGATTCGGGGAGAGTTTCCAAGATCATATCTATTTTGGTCTACCCATTAATCCCGGATCCCAGGATTTTCATATTATTCAGGTAACTAATGATCAGCATCACATGGTCCTTGATAGGAGTCACAACCTTCATGTGCCAGTTCATAAAATGTCTGACTGCTTGCTGTCTGGCCTGACGCCCTTGCCCTCCAAACATCTCATGGAGATTGTAGAGCATGTTGGCGGCTGTCTTGATATCATGATGTTGCTATTGCAGCACATTGTTCATCGATGCTAAGATATAGCACGTCGCAATCTCATCGGAGTGGAGCCAGGCCGCCAAGGCATCTTCGTTTGCTTGAGTTAAATCATCATTCATTTGAGGAGGACACGGGGTGATGAGTACCCATTTGTGATTGTCAACGGTAAGGACGATGTTGAAGTTACGTTTCCAATCTACGTAGTTCTCGGTTTCGAGTTTATTTGAGGAAGTGATGAGTGAGAGAGAGTTGAGAGACATCTTGCTGATATTAAGTTGACACAAATTTATGATTAGTCTTTTGGTTTAGGATTTAAGTTTGTAAGTTTTTAGGATGAACAAGACAGGAAAAATCCAAAGATGTTATGAACGAAATGACACTTTACTCCTTCGAGGGAAGGCCGCAAAGAGTCTTATTTCATAAGTAAATGACTCATCATTCATGCATAGCCAAGATTTCAATACATCAAAATTGACTAGCAACCTTGTAAAAAAGTTTGATCACTCACATCCTTTCGCATGGCCTCCAGGGAGGATTACTAGGGATTGAGTCTATGTGTGTAACCAACCACTTAGTCCAAGAGATCGACTTTGAAAAAACAATCCACCGAGGGGAGGCCTTGTCTTATCATCTCACTCTCGGATGTAGCTCTTCGAGCAATGATCAGAGCAAAGCGTCGTTGTGTACTTTCATTTAAGAGAGGGCAACGAGGGTGACTCTTAGTCTCGCGACAATTGCACTTTTCATTAGTGTTGGGGATCGTGGGTTGCAAACAATAAGTATAACCCTCCCACTTAGTTTTTATAGTTGGCACATCGTCTTTTATAAGTTCGGAAACACATTTCCTAGTTATAGACCGATAGAGTTGAATTCTAGAAATTGAACCTTAGATCGTCATGTTTCTAGGAAGAGCAGTGTTAGTGCATAAAGGCACAAGGTACATACTCAGACATTTTCCTATATTTTCTACTTGGGAAAGTGTATGAGTGAAGTGTGAACTTCTAACTCATTCAAACACTTGAAGTTTGAGATTACACATCTTTTTGCAGTTTTTCGACTAGTCTACGAGGAGACCTCCCACTTAAATTTTAAAGAACAAATATATTTTGAAAATAAGTGATATATATATATAGTTTTGAAAACTTATTTGATTTTGATGACAAAATATTTTCAAGTTTGAAAGTGAAAACGGTTTTCAAAATTCAAACTATATTTTTTTGTTTTGTAAAAATTCAATTTCAATTAAATATTCAAAAATCAAAACTTTTCAATGAGCTAATTGAGCTAATTCCAACGGGGATTCTGAATTCAAAAATAAATTTTCAAGAAATCCTGGAAACTCGGGCAGCGAACACCTCGGAGTAAAAATGTCGTAAATGGCGACTCGAATGCCAATTGAGCTAATTCCAACTGTATTGGAAAGGAGACTCACATACCTTTAATTTGGTTCAAGAACCATTCAAATCCAAGTTCCGAGCAGAGAGATACATCCTTTTTACAGTATGTATTCTTAAGCTCAAGGAAATTTGGACAGAAATTCGGTCGGGACTTAAGTGCAAAAGATTTAAGTGTAACAGAACGTTTTATTGAGTTGTTAAGTTTTTTAGATGTGTCTTATTAACATGGTAATAGTATAGCATAAAAAAAAGTAACAACAAAAATAAAACGAGCGAGTAAATAAGCAAAGCAAGCAAGACAATATTACTTGTCACAAAATTACCCGAAATTTCTCAAACTTATCAAAACGTGATTTTGATTATGAAAAAATTAAAAAGTTTTAGAACTGATTCTAATGTGTTTTAATATCATCCCAAAGGTGTAGAAAATAAACATGCCTTTTCACTTAAAGGCACGAGCAATAAATTAAAAAAAATCTAAAATAACAATTCTAGCAAAACTATAACTCGAGTAAATTCAAGAAAACAATTTTCAAACTCATATTTCAAATTATATGCACATGCTAATACTTTGACCATAGCTCTGATACTATTTGTTGGAATAGATCTAGGATTAAGAAAAGATTTATCGCTTCTAGCAAGCGGCGGAACATAATGTTTTTTAAAACACGTAAAACGATTTTACAACCTAGACAAAGTGTATGACCATATAATTTAAAATTTTAAAACTACATTTAGTTTATACTCGGTACCTACCTTGAATGGAGCTTGAACATTGAGAATCCTTAAGAACGTTGAGAATCCCCATGCAGCTCGCCTCTCGCACTAGTCTCTTTGAATATGTGAGTAACCACGAAAGTTTCTACCACTAGAGTATTTGAGTGTGGTTAAGATTTCGTGTGTGGGCACTTTTAAACACTATGACTCAAGAAAAAATCTTTGAGCCAAAGAGTTAAATCAAAACGCTAGGTCTAACTAGGACCTAGGTACCAAAACAAAAAAGGTCAAGAAGAGATAGAGAGAGAGAGAGAGAAAGAGAGAGAGAGAGAGAGAGAGAGAGAGAGAGAGAGAGAGAGAGAGAGAGAGAGAGAGAGAGAGAGGTGGGCGGCCAACAATCTAGAGAGAAAAGCTCTCAATCTCAAAATTGTGTGTTGTGAGTTGTGAATGAGGTATGATCTAAGGATCAAAGGGCTATTGATCTCAGTATGATTGTTAGGAGAATCTATGATGTCTGGTTATGAGGAGAGTTGGAGACTTATATTTTCATCCTAGGTATCTTCTGAAGGTACTGAATTGACCAGTGCACTTCTTGAGACATTGTAAGGACAAACCATTTAACCTCTTATGTCTCAGAGTCACCATCATGCTTACCTCAATCCTGAAATGAAACATGTCATTCATAGCTTACGTATTCTCATTTGAGAAACTCAGAGTTCTAGATTCACTATGTGATATAGACAAGACTTATTGGTGAAGTACTAAGTTATGAAGATGTCATGAACAACTTTGTGATGATCTCATAGATACGGAATTCATGTACAAGATTGCTGAAATGCAATGTATATCACCTCATGCTTTGTTCCTTGGAATGTGAATAAATGAACTGGCCAGTGTCCAAATTGAGTCATGACTTTTTTGGATGAATCAATGTGACTGGTTAGCTCCTTGTCAATACATTATTTCTAACTAATTCATAAGCGACAAAGGAGTTGAGAAAATAAAAATTAGAAGGGTAAAATGGTAATTAAAAAGAACATATATTCATTTGAACCGAGAGATTTCAGTGTCAACTCTTTAGTGGAGTCAGTTGACATTAAGCTAGAACTTGGAAAAGGTTTGTGAACTTTTGATTCCCAGTATGCTAGCTCAAGCTTTGTTCATTTGGATCCATGAGGTCACTACCACAAGTCATTAGAGTAGGATTAGTTAAACAAGAAAGCTAAGTCAAAACAAGTTCAAATGTTGAACTAGACAAGTTTTACGAAAATTGTCTAAAGGGTAATTTTGTCCTTTTGGACAGGATGGTATGAATGTCAATAAATAAGTTTTTTGACATTGTCATATGATGACTATGAATTCATGTCACACGGCCACATTAAAGAATTGGGCCTTGATGATTGAATTTCATTTCATGGAATTTTATGTGAAAATTCTAAATGGGTTTTTCTTATATTGTCATGAACAAATAAAGAAATATCTAGAAGCATGTTCTAGAAGCCTTAAAACCATCCAAGCATAAGGGAGAAAGAGAGTTTATTTTGTACATTGATGTATGAAGATACTTGTAAAAAAAAAAGAGGAAACAAATTTTATCCATAAGAAAATAGGAGTGGCGGCAAGCATAGAGGCAAGCAAATGAGAAAACAAATCCATGAGGACATGTTGGACATGCAAGAGGGAGAAAGAGGAAACAATGGATTTGCTCATGAATATGTGATATTCAATAGAAAAGAGGAAAGTACCTTTTCAAGGAAAAACCTCCTCCTATAAATACCCCACCTCATTCACAATTCACAACACACAGTTTTAGAGATTGAGAGCCTCTCTCTCTAGAAGTTGCCGCCCTCTTCTCTCTCTCTCTAGCTCTCTTCTTGTTCTTTTGTTTTGGCACCTAGGTCCTCATTAGACCTAGTGTTTTGTTTTGCTCTTTGACTCCAAGACAAGTTCTTGAATCATAATGTTTAAAAGTGCCCACACACTAAATCCTAACCATACTCGAAATACTCTTGTGGTAGAAACGTTCGTGGTTACTCACAGGTTCAAGAAGACTAGTGAGAGGCGAGCTAAGTAGGGAGACGAGCGATTCAACCTTCCTAAGGCTTCTCAACGCTCAAGCTCCATTCAATGTCGGTACCGAGTGAAAACTCAAACTAGTTTTAAAATTTTAAATTATACGCTCATGCACTTTGTCTAGGTAGTAAATACGTTTTATGATTTTCTAAAGAAATTTTTATATTCCGCCTCTTGCTAGAAGCGATAATCTTTTCTTAAACCCTAGATCTATTCCAACAATGACATGCACATGATAGGAGTGGTGTGTCTTCTAGAGGTACTATATTAATTTGTTGAGGCATAGTTTTGGTTTCGGAGAAACATATTTTTTTTCAAGACTTTTATTCAACTATGTGGTCAAGACTTAAGTGTAACTTTGGTCACATATTTTTCCCCGGGATAATCGAAATAAAAATATATTTGTGTTTTTAGTTAACATATTATTGGAGATACGATCGGATTTGGTTACTTTTATGGTTTCTAATAAAACCTACGTAGAGTTTTAAGTATCAAAAAACACTTTTAATCACACACGCCGACTTAGCTCTTACCCAATCATTGATTATGGTTCTTCATCTATAAGTAAGAAAGAGTGTTTAACTTCAATATGTGCGCACATCGTACTTGCATAGCATTGATTGTAATGTGTAATTGCGTTTGATTGCTAAAACAATCTTTAGGAGATGGTCATGTGAACTATGATCCAAGCTCCCACTAGATCACAATATGCCGTCGCTAAAGTCATTAGGTGCGACATGTCACATCTAATAGTCATACCTTTAGGTGCGACATATCAGGTGCGACAATGTCGCACCTAATATGTTTTTAAAATTAAAAAAAAATTACAAAATCAGAAATAGAATGTTGTTCGATCCAGGCGGCGGGGCGGGGGCTGGTCCAACCGGCGGTGGGGCGGGGCGGGGGGCTGGTCCAGGCGGCGGTGGGGCGGGGCGGGGGGCTGGTCCAGGCAGCGGTGGGGCGGGCGGGCAGGGGGCTGGTCCAGGCGGCGGGGCGGGGCTGGTCCAGGCGGCGGCGGGGCAGGCTGGGAGAGACAGACAGAGTGAGAGATGGCCGGTGAGACAGATAGAGAGAGAAATAGAGGGGGACGTACCAGGAAGGTCCGGCAGCGGCGGAGCGGAGAGGGACGGCGGCGGGGACTGGCTGAGAGAGAGAGAGAGATAGTGTGAGATGGTGAGAGACGGCCGGTGAGACAGAGAGAGAGATGGGGACGTACCAGGATGGGCCGGCAGCGGCGGAGCGGGGAAGGACGGCGGCGGGGGCTGGCTGAGAGAGAGAGACCTTGTGAGATGAGAGAGAGAGAGAGTGAGTTAATGTGTGAAAAAGGAGAAACGCAGGGTTTAAAACCCTAAACCTATTGGGTGCGACATTGTCGCACCTAATAATCATATTGGGTGCGACATTGTCGCACCCAATATGAAATCCCAGATCCAAAAAAAATTCGGCGGGATTCGCTGACAAATTTAATTTTAAAACTCATTGGGTGCCACATTTGTCGCACCTAAAGGTATTAGGTGCGACAAATGTCGCACCTAAAGGTATTAGGTGCGACATATTCATTTTAGGTGCGACAATGTCGCACCGAATAACACTAAACATTAGCGAAATTTTTAGTCATCCGGATGAGTATCCGGTGCGACATGTCGCACCTAATATGGGCTTAGGTGCGACTATTAGGTGCGACATGTCGCACCTAATACCCTTCCGCACCCAATATGCTAATTTGTAGTAGTGTATTTGATGGAGGGAGCTATTTTGCGAATTTTGATATGCTTACCTCTAATCAGTTAGGGAATCACTACAATAATAACTACTCGCAGATAAATTATAAGTGACTTTAGAAGTGAAAAGGTGACTCTAATGTCGCTTCTATTGTATTGTGTACGTTGCATTTAGAAGTAACTTGCCCCGTCTAAATGTTCTAGTGTTATATGGAGGATATCATTTAGATGCGACATGTTACATCTAAATCAAGATGCTCATATTTACAATACATGTCATTTTGAAGAATTTTCTTAAGTGAAAATTTCAATTTTGTAGTAGTGAATTTTTTTTCCACTTTTGAATATATACAATCTCCACATTACGTGCTTTATAAGCGAATTAGGTTATATTTCTCTATATCCTTTAATATTTCACTGTTTCCAAATGGGTTTGTGTAATTGATCTTGCATAGAGTAGTTGTTCAACTTGTTCTTCTCAAATACGTAATTGAACAACCATCTTAGTATAAGTTTAATAATCCATAATGTCTAGTTTATTATGCTTATTTATCTAAATTAACTTGTAAAACCAATAAAATATTCATTACTAGATAAAACGCTAATAATTGTGATAATATATACTTTTATCATGCCAACTTTGACAAATTTGGGCGTAAATATTAATTAAGATATTGAATATTAGATAGACGGTTAACATTACTAATACATAAAATATAATTTAATATTAAGCAAATGAAGTACGTTATAATTGTGATGGACTTACAAACACAAGGACTCCAGTAAAAGAAAATAACAAGTATGAGAATAGAAATTGACAAAAATTAGAATCAATATAAGAATAGATGTTTTATTATTATTTGTTAATATCAACTCATACAACTTTACGCTTAATTTAACTTAACTTAACTTAGGGCCGATCAGGGTCGGCCTAATACATATTGAGGCCTTAGACGAGAAAAAAAAAAACCAAGCCCTACAAAGAAACGATGATACATTAAAAAAAAAAAAAATCTTCAACTATAATTTTTATTCAAATCAAAGTATTACAATTCTCTTCATTAATAAATAATTTTTTTTTATGTTCTCACAGCTCATAAAGCAAATAAAAGCACACAAATAAAAAGATATAATTTAACTAATCACACGAAAAAAAACCCAAAAATGGAACTTAATATATATATATAACCTGATTTTTTTTTGTTTCCCCAAATTTGTGGAACTCATAGCTCTCTTTCTTTTTCTAAGCTTTTGGAAAATTTCAATTCCCTACTTTTTTTTTTCTTTTTTCTTTTTTCCCCCTTCAGTTGCACACAAAAGCAAGCTTACCAAAGAAAAAAAAATGTGGCCTGTGATATGCTATTTATTTTGGAATTTGCTGTTGAAATCACAACAACAGCACATTATTTCATTTGTATCACAAATGAGTCTAAATTATATTCGTTTTTTTTTTTTTTTTTTTGCATATTTGTCACCTATACAATGTCTTAATTACCCTTCTATTTTATATCGTACAAGAATCCATATCCACACTCAAACCCTAATTTCTCATCAAATTCCCTCCCAAACCCTAATCTCTCATCAAATTCGCTCTCAAACCCTAATCTCTCTAAAGTATTATATACAATGTATCAAGTATTACATACAAAATATTATTACATATTTTAGTCTTCAAATATTTTGTGAAGATTCTATTTTATATGAAAATATTACATACAAAATATTATATAAAAAATATTACATACAAAATAGCACAAATTTATAAAATATTATATATATATATATATACAATTTTCTATTAAAAAATATTATATACATAATGTATTTTCTTTATATATGTTTAAAAATTGAAAAATATATGTATGTATTACATGTATATACTTTAAATATATTTTACCACATTTTTTCTGTTCGGTTTTCCATCGGCTTGTCGGTTTTCCATGGAAAACGACATTTGAAAACGGCAAATCGAATGTCATTTTCCACATTTTTACCGTTCGGTTTTCCATCGGCTTGTCGATTTTCCGTAAATCAGGAGACTCGAAACGACAACGAAAACGGTATTTTTTTTCCTCGATTTAAACGCCGTTTTAGAAATTAGTTATTTTTGAAACTTTTCTCTTGTTTTTCTTCCTCTCATGTTCATCATATCGTCATATTAAAAAAATAGAGAGTTAGTCATATAGCACATTAAACCCCATACGATAAAAGATTTAACAAAATATTCTAAAAATTAAGAAAAATCGAAACTCAAGCAAGACACATGCGCCGTATTATAGAGATATAAACATGAGTTGGACTATTTTTTTAATATTTGAATAATTGGGTTATAATTTTAAGTGGAGGTAGCCATTTGATTATTTCATATAGTTTTTTCTTAAAAATAAGTGAAATTTTGTAATCCATTTGATATTTATAAATTTATAATGATTAATTTTGATAAATAACAAAGTTTGTAGGCTGATAAATACATGGTAATAGCTAATATCTAGAAGCGGACCCACGTGAAACACGGGGGCGACCCATGCCACCCAACTTTGAGAAATTAGCATTATTACGACGATTTTTCGACCGTCAAAACGCAATCTAAAAGTTGCAGGAGATTTTTGGGTGTGAGATATCGGGTGGGTAAAGAGTATAAACCGAGAGAAAGAAAAGAGAGAATAGAGAAGAGAGAGGATTGAAAAAACAGCTTTTGTATAAAAAAAATAAAAAAAAAACTTACACGTACTTTGTTTTTCTTTTTCAATTTCTTTTTATATCTCACGACCACGTAGTGATTATATATATATATATATATATATATATATATATATATATATATATAATAAAAATAACATCTTAATTTACAGTTTTTTTTTTATATATTAGTAGTGTTTGTTTAATTATTTTAGTTTGAATAGAATATTAGACCATATATCAAAAAATATTTATTTTGAAATTATAATGATAACAATTTTTTCATCGTAATTTTCATTAGTCACGTCAATTTTTGTCGGCTACTGCAATTATTATGAACACATTTTTTTTTGGGTACTCTAACAAAGTAGTTATTTTAAAATATTGTAACTTTAATATAATCAACATTCCAAAACTTCTAAAAAAACAGTTATTTTGATGACCTATCAATAGTTATCACTTATCAAAATTTCGTTTTTTCCTTCACTTAAATATATATATATATATATATATATATATATATATATATATATATATATATTTTCTTTTCAAAATTTGAAATCAATTATATACATTAAATTGAAATAATCATTTTTTTTTACATAATTATAGGCAATCAATTAGTAATTGACTTTGAATATACGATTTTTACAGCTAATTTTTTGCACGAAAAACATCTCTCTCTCTCTCTCTCTCTCTCTCAATAAGACATCAAAAAGTTTGTCGTTCAAAACATTATTGATAACAATAACCAGAACAAACTAAAGACATCAAGAATCTGTAGAATATGACGTACTGGACTCTCCTAAATACCATGACCACCCACCATCTTTACACTGCCACATGATCGAGAAAACAATGAAAAAGTATGAAAATATAAAAAATGAGATATTAATTACAACAATTATTTTTGTAGCAGTAACTAACGGCTATAAAAATGGAAATAAATAGTTTGACTAAATAACAAAAGAAAATAATTAATTTGAAAAATAAAATATCTACAAATAATGAATAAGGACAGAAATGGAATTTGGAATGACTGATTCAAATGCCATCGGATCAACGTAGCCATCTGTTTAAAAATCTAGAGACGTTGGATATATTGAAATTTTTACGTTTGATGTGACATCTTTGGTTATAATTTTATTTTATTTTTAGATTTTAACAACATTTTCGTCACAATTTTCATCAGCCACCAAGTTTTTAATTTTCGGGAGGATTAAAACAAAATCAGCCACCGACATTAGTTCTCTAAAAAGTAATCGTTGTTTTTAATTTAATTAAGGATAATTTTGATATTTACTCATGAATTTGCTTAGTATTTTTTAATACGAAATCAAGTTATTTTATATTTTGATTTAAATTGAAGGATACATTTTAAAATATTTTGTATTTTTCTTGATGAATTTAATTTATATGATTATGAAAATATTTTATATAATTTATACATAGGTTATTTTAAAAAAAAATTATATTCTGGTCACCCTCAACTCTAATTCATGATTCCGTCCCTACTAATATCGTATCTAATTGTAAAAAATTCCAATAGTTGAAACAACATAAATAAAAATCCGTAAAAAAAAACTCTTGAAAAAATGCTAATCAATTATTTTTTCACTTACACATATTTTTCACACATAAGTTACACATAAAAATAACAAGGGACAATTAGTCACGTCCCTCTCTCTAGCCCGATGAAAAAATAGATGTTCAAAGTTCAAATCGGGATTAAATTTTTCTTGAAATGTCACATAAGTAAAATTGAATATTTTTTCCAAACTCTTATCATTTTGTTTATTTTACAATCACGATTTTTTAAATATTTTAAAATGACCTAATTCTTTATATTTTTCTTATCTTTTGCTATAATATTATGACGTGTTTTTCTTTTGGTACAAAATCGTGTGATGAGTATGCTTGTCATTGCTTTTCGGTTTGTGTATGCATGTGCTTGATGGGGATATGATTTAATTAATGAAATGACGACACACTTTCCGTCATAGATTGAAATATTCCAAAGGTATGTGAACCACTTACTTGGATTGGTGGAATCAAAACACACGTCAATGTTTATGTATTTCCGTTAATGTGTAACCTATGTTACATTTTCCATTCAATAAATGGCATGAGAATTAGGAAGTGTTTTTTTTATTTCCAAATTCTAAACAAAAACTAAACATAAGTGTCTATGTTGATGCCGTTTTTTGGATCAACAGTCAAGAGCGCTTGTGACGATACAAGGGACAAACAAGTTTCGTTTTCGACGTTTTTCTGTTGAGCTCGAGAGGGCCGTGACTATGAAAGGGTGGACCCGATATGCCACGATCTCTAAAGTGTCTTAGGAAAGTCAATAAAAAAATGAGAAGTTGGTGATGTTGTAACATCCCTTCTCCGTCGGGCTAGAGAGGGCCGTGACTATGAAAATGTGGACCCAATATTGCACGACCTCTAAAGAGCTTTAGGATAGTCAATACGAATAAGGACAGTGGTTTTTGTTCTTGATTTTCTCTTCATTGGAAAGTCGGTTTTCCGGTCTTGATCCTCGCGTCACTGGAAAGTCGATTTGCCGATCTTGATCTTCTCTCTACCGTCGAGTAGTCGGATTCTCAGTCTTTGTCTTCGAGTTGAGAAAATTCTCGAGTGAGAGAATTCTAAGTTGAAAATCTGTTCTCCCTTCTAGTTTGTGTGAATGAGATATTTATATGATATTGATCTTGAAAACATGGTCATGGCGCATCGAGCTTGACACTTGAAAACAAAGTGCATGGTCATTTGCGCATGGCGCTTGGAGCTTGGAGCTTGACGCATGGCGCATGACGGATGACACTTGGCGCATAAAGAATTGTGCATAGAGCTTGGCGCATGGTGCATGGCGCATGGTGCGTGATGAAAGGGCTATGCCATCATAAAATGGGCTTGTAAAGATGCTTATGGGCCCTCGGTTTTGGTCAAGCATATACTCAGTCCGTTTGACTGAATTATCACTTTGCCTTGTGATATCGTTTTAAAATTGAAATGTGGTTTTACTCATAAAAGTAACAGTATAACATTAACCCCCCAGGTTTGAGTGTGACTTATCGTGCGGAAAAGTTTATAGTCTCGTTGGCGCTCTTTATTTGTCTTCTGGGTGATTCGTATCTGGAGCGTCTACGTGCTCGTCTGGTCTGCGAGAATTTTAGCTTGACCCATTTAGGGTTGTGCTCATGTGAACCACGAGGGATCTATCTTTGAGCTTTTTAGGGTCGTGCTCGTAAAGACCGTGGGGGGTCTAATTCGACCCTTGAAGGGTTGTGCTCGCCCGAACGATGAAAGGTCTAACTTCAAGCATCTTAGGGTCGCGCTCGTCTAGACCACGAAGGGTATGACTTTGAGTTTTTTGGCTTGCTTGTCTGGACAACAAAGGGTCTAAATTTGAGTTTTTTTAGTTGTGCTCGTTCGGACCACGAGGGATTTGACTTTGAGCTTTTTGGCTTGCTCATCCAGACCACGTAGGGACTGACTTTGAGCGTTTTTTGGAGCCGTGCTCGTCCAGATCACGAGGGGTGTGACTTTGAGGTTTTTAGGTGTTGTCAATGGTGTCCACAAGAAGAGTTGTAGTCTTTATTTTGTACATTTGATGTAATAAAGTCTCATGAAGACTCTTGCTTGTAATTGCCTATTCATTTAATAATAAAGTTGAAATGTTCATTCATTCTTCCTTTGTTTGAAGCTTTATGATAAAACCTTAGTCTTTTAGTCCATAAACAAACTTAACAACTTACGAAGAGACAAATGTAGATTTGCATGAACAAACTCTTCGTAGTTTGCTTAAAACGATATATTTGCAATCTAAGGGTCAAAGGACTATTGACCTCAGTATGATTGTTAGGAGAATCTATGATGTCTGGTTATGGGGCATTGAGAGTTGGAGACTCTATAGTTCTTCTAGGTATCTTCCGAAGGTACTGAATTGACCAGTGCAATTCTAGAGACAAGATAAGAACAAACCATTTAACCTCTTATGTCTCGAAGTCACTATGTATGAATTGCATCATGCTTACCTTAATCCTGAAATGAGACATGCCATTTCACAGCTTACGTATTCTCATTTGAGAAAGTCAGAGTTCGGACTCACTATGTGATTCCGAACAGGGCCTACTGGTGAAGTACTAAGTTGTGAGAATGTCATGAGTAACTTTGTGAAGTTCTCATAGATATGGAATTCATGTACAAGATTGCTGAAATGCAATGTATGTCACCTCATGCTTTGTTCCTTGGAGTGTGAATAAATGAACTGGCCAGTGTCCAAATTGAGTCCTGACTCTTTTGGATGAAACAATGTGACTTGTTAGCTCCTCGTCAATACATTGTTTCTAACTTATTCACAAGCGGCAAAGGAGTTGAGGAAATAACAGCTAGAAGGGTAAAATGGTAATTTAGTAAATCCCGACTAGCTGATGACATTCATGAAGGGTAAACATAGATAATATTCAGTGGATCCGCTCATCATAATTAGGTTGAATTCTTGAGTAGAAAATAAATTCATTTGAACCGAGAGATTTTCAGTGTCAACTCTTTAGTGGAGTCAGTTGGCATTAAGCTAAACTTGGAAAAGGTTTGTGAACTTTTGAGTCCAAGTGTTTAGCTCAAGCTTTGTTCATTTGGGTCCATGAGGTCACTGTCACTAATCACATCGATTAGGAATAGTTAAACTGGAAGCTAAGTCAAAACAAGAACGAAAATTGTCAAAAGGGTATTTTTGTCTTTTGAGACATATGATGAAATGAATGTCAATAAATTTTTTGACATGGTCATTTGATGACAAGTAACACTCGGCCATAATATGATTAATTGGGCCTTGTGGATTAATTTCATTTCATAAGAGTTTTATTGAAAATTCTTAATGGGCCTTTTTCATGTTGTCATGAACAAATGAAGAAGCTTCTAGAAGCCCCTTCTAGAAAGCCACTCGGGCGCCCATAATACCCAAAGAAAGAGAGAATATTTTGTGCATAAATGTATCATGATACTTGCCAAAAGAAAAAGAGGAAACAAATTTCCCAATGTGGGAAAGTATATGGGCGGCCAAGACAAGCAAATAAGAGGAAACAAATTAGGAAACAAATCCCTTAAGGGAATGGCAATGTTGGGCGCATATGGAGAGAATGGGCAATAAGAGATTGCTCATGAATGCTTGGAAAAAAGAGGAAACTCCCATTTCTAAGGCTAACCCTTCTCCTATAAATAGGGCCCTCATTCTCATTGTTTTCTCATTCCCCACAAGTTAGAGATTGAGAGACTCTCTCTCTAGACATTGTGGCCGATCCTCTCTCTCCCTCTCTCTTCAATTTCGTTTTATTGTTTTGGCACCTAGGTCCTCATTTGACCTAGAGTTTAGCTCTGCGACTTCAAGACTCGTTCTTAAGTCGTAGTGTTTAAAAGTGCCCACTCACTGATTCCTTTATTTCGAGTGATTTAGTGATAGAAACTTTCGTGGTTGCTCGAGGTGCCGAGGAAAGAAAGAGAGACATGCTGCGAGGGGAGACGAGCGTTGCAAACTTTCCAAAAGCTTCTTAAAGGTTCAAGCTTCAAGAAAGGTTAGTAAACTTCTATACTCATAATAGTTTTTAATTACATGTACTTGCTCTTTGTCTAGGTTAGTAAAAAACTGTTTTTACTTGAAAATAAAATTTTTAAAATTCCGCCGCTTAACGAAGCGTTAAACTTTTTCTTAAACCCTAGATCAATTCCAACATTAGGATCCGTGCTCGTTCGGACCATGAGGGGCCTGACTTTGATCCCGTTTTTAGTCTTGCTCGTCCAGACTATGATGTGTCTAACTTTGAGATTTTTGGAGCCTTGCTCGCCCGGACCATGAGGGGTCTGACTTTAAGATGTTTGGCTAGTTTTCCGGACCACGATGGGTCGGACTTTGAGTTTTTTTTTTTAAATCGTGCTCGTTTAGAGCACGAGGGGTCTGACTTTGAGCTTTTTGGAGCCTTGCTCATCCGGACCACGAGGGGTCTGACTTTGAGCTTGCTCTTCCGGACCATGATGGGTCTGAATTTGAGTTTTTTTTTTAGCCTTGCTCGTCCGAACCATGGAAGGTCTGACTTTGAGTTTTTTTCTCTCTTTTCTTATTACTTTATTTTCTTGTCCATTTCATAGAATAATGACAGCTTTTCATTAATAGTTCTTTCCACAATATGGATTAAAAAAACATATTCATCGCGCTTGATTGAATAGACATAAAAAAAGGTAGATAATAGTAGAGGCATCGTGGGGGCCCGGATGTTGATGCGGTTCTTACTCTTGATTAAGGGGTTTTCAGGTGATGACATTTAGAGGGGAGTTCGCCTTTTGAGTTCAGTGGTGATGGCTTGTCAGCTCGTTGAGGCTTTGGTGTTATTGATCATCGTGAGGACGTGCTCCTTCAGCTCTCCATGTTAGATCAAGGCCTCAAGTTATCTCTTTAGGTCGTATCACTCAAAGGTTGTGTCTCCATGAGATTCATGGTAGTCACAGTACTTGGTAAGGTCTCGCTTGGTGGGGTCTCCCTGCAAGGGTGCGGGAGGGAAGAACTTGTTGCGGGCTAGTGCTAGGATTCTCTCAAGTTTGACGTTTAATGGGGTAAAGTTCTAGTGGTTCTGGAACTTCTCCACTACGAGAGGCTCTGGTCGGTCAGAGGACAGTTAGTGACATAAGTGCACGTCTTCTTCCTGTTCTAGTCGTCATGCTCGTTGCATCCCTTCGACGGCTTCCTCGTTTGTTGATCCTTTGGCTATCGGGTATTCCTCGACGTAGATGTGTTGTGTAGCTCGAGCCATGAGTTTTGTCATGGTCGTCGATCTTCACTTCACCAACGATATCAGGAAGTTGAAGGTTTGAAGCCACTAAGTGAAAGCGAAGACAACATCATTTTTGTCATACTTGTCCACCTTATTTGACTCCTCGATGAACCGGTTCAAGTATAGCTGAAGGAACTCGTTGTTTTCTTGCTTAATAGTTATGAGGTGGGGCCTTCTCTTTCCTTCGTACGTGTGACACAGAGACACGAGTATGAAATTTTTCTTGAAGGTCCTCGAAGGATAGGATTGATCCCCCATCTTAGCTTTTGGAACCATTCGAACGCAGTTCTGGCGAACGTGAGACAGAACGCCTGGCACGTTGTCAGTTGGCATTGGTGCCCACAAGAAGAGTGGTAGTCATTACTTATATTCATTTGATGTAATAAAGTCTCACGAAGACTCTTGCTTGTAATTGTTGAATAATTAATAAAAGTTGAAACGTTCATTCATTCTTCCTTGTCTGTTTGAAGCTTTATGATAAACTATAGCCTTTAGTCCTTAAACAAACCTAACAACAAATGAAGAGTCAAATATAGATTTACATGAACAAACTCTTCATGGTTTGCTTAAAATAGTATATTCACAATCTAAGGATCAAAGGGCTATTGATCTTAGTATGATTGTTAGGAGAATCTATAATGTCTGGTTATGAGGCATAGAGAGTTTGAGACTCTATAGTTCATCCTGGGTATCTTCTGAAGGTACTGAATTGACCAGTGCACTTCTAGAGACATTGTAGGAACAAACCATTTAACTTCCTGTGTCTCAGAGTTACTATGTATGAATTACATCATGCTTACCTCAATCCTGAAATGAGACATGTTTCATAGCTTACGTATTCTCATTTGAGAAAGTCAGAGTTCTAGATTCACTATGTGATATGACAAGACTTATTGGTGAAGTACTAAGTTATGAAGATGTCATGAATAACTTTGAGAAGATCTCATAGATATGGAATTCATGTACAAGATTGCTGAAATGCAATGTATATCACCTCATGCTTTGATCCTTCGAATGTGAATAAATGAACTGGCCAGTATCCAAATTGACTCATGACTCCTTTGGATGAATCAATGTGACTTGTTAGCTCCTCGTCAATACATTGTTTCTAACTTATTCACAAGCGACAAAGGAGTTGAGGAAATAACAACTATAAGAGTAAAATGGTAATTTTGTAAATCCCATATAGTTTATGATATTCATGAACGGTAACCATAGATAATATTCAATGGAGCCACTCATTACAATTAAGTAGAATTCTTGAGTAGAAAATATATTCATTTGAACCGAGAGATTTCAGTGTCAACTCTTTAGTGGAGTCAGTTGACATTAAGCTAGAAATTGGAAAAGGTTTGTGAACTTTTGAGTCCAAGTATGCTAGCTCAAGCTTTGTTCATTTTGAGTCCAAGTCCTTGATGGCACATGTTGGACGTCCAAGTGGGAAAAGAGGAAACTAGGATTTGCTCATGAATATGTGATATTCAATAGAAAAGTGGAAACTACCTTTTCAAGGCAAACCCTCCTCCTGTAAATACCCCACCTCATTCACAATTCACAACACACAAGTTTTAGAGATTGAGAGCTTCTCTCTCTAGAACATAGCCGCCCATCTCTCTCTCTCTCTCTCTCTCTCTCTCTCTCTCTCTCTCTTCTTTTTCTTTTGTTTTGGCACCTAGGTCCTCATTAGATCTAGTGTTTTGTTTTAGCTCTTTGGCTCCAAGACAAGTTCTTGAGTCATAGTGTTTGAAAGTGCCCACCCACTAAATCCTAATCATACTCGAAAGACTCTAGTGGTAGAAACGTTCGTGGTTACTCACAGGTTCAAGAAGACTCGAGGGAGGCGAGCTAAGTGGAGAGACGAGCGATTCAACCTTTTCAAACGCTTCTCAATGTTCAAGCTCCTATCAAGGTTGGTACCGAGTGAAAACTCATAGTAGTTTTTAAATTTTAAATTATACGCTCATGCACTTGTCTAGGTAGTAAAAACATTTTACGAGTTTTTAAAGAAATTTTTATATTCCGCCGCTTGCTAGAAGCGATAATCTTTTCTTAAATCCTAGATCTATTCCAATAGTCGAGGGTGTCTACCCTGCCATCTTCATGTTTTTTTGGTATTGGTGGATATGGTAGAGTGGGTCGGTGATCCCATCATAAAGTGTCATGGTGGGTGGATGGAAATTTCCTACAGCGTGTTCGGTGAGCATGTTTGCAGTAAATGGTGAGGTTGCGCATTCGATTATGCTTTTTCAGGATCGCGGTTCTATTCTGCATCGCCGATAGCTCTTTGATTTCATCTTTAAGAACGTTGAACATGTTGGTCACTTCGTCATTTCCGACCTGGGTGGCGGTGGGTGTTGGTGCGTCCTCTCTTATTTGATGCTTAATCGATTAGAGTGGCATGTGGTGCGAGTGTTGTTGTAGTTGTCGGGTGTGCGACTTCTTGTGCCTCATAATCTCTCATCGGCCGTTGAGATGGAATCTTAGGTCTACATTAGATTCTACGTGTGTCTTTGAAACCCGGTACACCTTGATGGTGAGAGTCGTCTCGTGTCTCCACTGTGCACCACTTCTTCTTTTGGTCGCAGTTGCTCGAAGGCAGATCGTCGCGATGGTTCGGTCCTTGCTCCTACCGCGGAGTTTGCGGTTTAAGGAGGTTGTTTCCTAGGTGTCTCATTATGGTTTGGTCTCGAGCATTGACGGGTTTGAGCTCATACGCATTGGAGTTGAATGTCCCTCCACTCTACTTGATGGTGATGTTCGCGGAGTGCTTACCCTTGCTCGCGCGTTAGACCTTCCCCTTGAGTAGGTGTCTCATGGATCACCTTCTCTTGACTTGGCGTGAAGTGTCCTGGCCCTCTCCTCTCGATCCCTTGTGAAGTCACTCGCTAGTAGGAACATACTATTCTCGAGGTACTCCATGCGGTCATCCCATTACATGAAGATGGAGTCGGGAGTGGGATTTGTCACGCCGTTAGTGTTAGAATACAGCGGCGGCATCATGCCCGTTGCGGAGACGATACTCGGTGGTGAGGCTTCTTGGACTTGGCCATGCCTAGCTTGAGTTCAGGCCCGTGTGTGTAGTACTACGGTCTCTAACCGTGGAGGAGTGTTGCTTACAGAAACGGTGGTGTGGATGAACATCTTGTGGGAGATTTCCTTGCGTCATCTCTTGGGTTAGGATTCCTAGGTGGATGTGAGGTTTCCTTTGGGGAAGAAAATAATTGGCGGTGGGAATGTCGTAATTGTTCTTGAGATCCCCTTCTTCTAGCGCCAAAATGCTAATACGATCTCTCGGATAACATTCACGAGACACGTGTCGGAGTGCGAGCTTACGACGTGTATCGATCTTGGGTTATGAGTGACGATTTTCCTATGGTTCCGAAAGGATCATAGCGGAGAGTTTTGTCAATGGTGCCCACAAGAAGACTTGTAGTCTTTATTTTTACACTTGATGTAATAAAGTCTCACGAAGACTCTTGCTTGTAATTGCTTATTCATTAATAAAAAGTTGAAATGTTCATTCATTCTTCCTTGTCTGTTTGAAGCTTTATGATAAAACATTAGTCTTTAGTCCATAAACAAACTTAACAACTTACGAAGAGACAAATGTAGATTTGCATGAACAAACTCTTCGTAGTTTGCTTAAAACAATATATTCGCAATCTAAGGGTCAAAGGACTATTGACCTCAGTACGATTGTTAGGAGAATCTATGATGTCAGGTTATGGGGCATTGAGAGTTGGAGACTCTATAGTTCTTCTAGGTATCTTCCGAAGGTACTGAATTGACCAGTGCACTTCTTGAGGCAAGATAAGAATAAACCATTTAACCTCTTATGTCTCGAAGTCACTACGTATGGATGTCATCATGCTTACTTTAATCCTGAAATAAGACATGTCATTTCACAGCTTACGTATTCTCATTTGAGAAAGTCAGAGTTCGGACTCACTATGTGATTCCGAATAGGACCTATTGGTGAAGTACTAAATTGTGAAGATGTCATGAGTAACTTTGTGAAGTTCTTATAGATATGGAATTCATGTACAAGATTGCTGAAATACAATGTATATCACCTCATGCTTTGTTCCTTGGAGTGTGAATAAATGAACTGGCTAGTGTCCAAATTGAGTCTTGACTCTTTTGGATGAAACAATGTGACTTGTTAGCTCCTCGTCAATACATTGTTTCTGACTTATTCACAAGCGACAAATGAGTTGAGGAAATAACAGCCAGAAGGGTAAATTGGTAATTTCGTATATCCCGACTAGCTGATGATATTCATGAAGGGTAAACATAGATAATATTCAGTAGATCCGCTCATCAGAATTTTGTTGAATTCTTGAGTAGAAAATAAATTCATTTGAACCTAGAGATTTTCAGTGTCAACTCTTTAGTGGAGTCAGTTGACATTAAGCTAAACTTGGAAAAGGATTGTGAACTTTTTAGTCCAAGTATTTAGCTCAAGCTTTGTTCATTTAGATCCATTAGGTCACTGTCACGAATCACATCGAGTATGAATAGTTAAACTAGAAGCTAAGTCAAAACAAGAACGAGACAAGTTTTACGAAAATTGTCAAAAGGGTATTTTTGTCTTTTGAGACTGAAATGAATGTCAATAAATTTTTTGACAAGTTCATTTAATGACATGTATCACTCAGCCAATATTAGTCTTATTGGGCCTTGTGGATTAATTTCATTTCATAAGAATTTTATTGAAAATTCTTAATGGGCCATTTTCATGTTGTCATGAACAAATAAAGGAGCTTCTAGAAGCCCTTTCTAGAAACCATATGGGCGCCTACTACCCAAGGGAAAGAGAGAATATTTTGTGCATAAATGTATCAAAATACTTTCCAAAAGAAAAAGAGGAAACAAATTTCCTATGCATGGCAATAGGAATTTCGGCCAAGAGGAGTCAAGAGAGAAGTAAATAAAAGAGGAAACAAATCCAAGGACTTGCTTGGCAAGTCTTGGCCGTGTGACTCTATGAAGGAAAAGGTAAATTGGCTCATGAATATGTGATATTCTATAGAAGAGGAAACTACCTTATTGAAGGTGAGACCTCTCCTATAAATAGAAGCCTCATTCCACACATTTCATTCATCCAAAGTTTTAGAGATTTGAGAGCTTCTCTCTCTAGACTTGGCCGACTCTTCTCTCTCTTTCTTTCTATTCAATTTCGTTTTTGGTTTTGGCACTTGGGTCCTCATTTGACCTAGTGTTTTAGCTCTTCGACTTCAAGACTTGTTCTTAAGTCGTAGTGTTTAAAAGTGCCCACACACTAATTCCTTTTTCTATCGAGTGATTTAGTGATAGAAACTTTCGTGGTTGCTCGAGTTGCCGAGGAAGGAAGAGCGACGTGCTGCGAGGGGATACGAACGTTGCAACCTTTTCCAAAAGCTTCTCAACGTTCAAGCTTCCAAAAGGTTAGTAATCTTTTATGCTCATATTAGTTTTTTTATTTACATGTGCTTGCTCTTTGTCTAGGTTAGTAAAAACTGTTTTACTTGTAAAAGAAATTTTTTAAAATTCCGCCGCTTACCGAAGCGTTAAACTTTTTCTTAAACCCTAGATCAATTCCAACAAAGAGGAGATACTGTAGCGTTACGACTGCAATGGAGACCCTTGGAAACATAGTTAGGTGGTGTGATTCGCCATGCTCTTCCTTTTCGTAGGTGGAAAGAGAAAATAGAAATGGTGACATATGATTAAATGTTCCTCTTATTAATCAAAGAACATGAGAATTCGATTTTTCAATCACTTAGACACTTTTTAGTGGGAATATAATTTCACATAATTGTAGCCTTCATTTGTGAAAGAAAATATGAGAGAGAGAGAGAGAGAGAAAAAGAGAATATTTTTTCTTCAATTCTAGAGAGAATGAAGTAGATCGTTCATCTTAGTGCTTTGAGGTGGGAGAGTTCTCTTTAGAGTTCGAGAGAAAAAAAATAAGAATTCAGAGAATTCACAGTTGAGAAAATTATGAGTTGAAAATGACTTACCTTCTGGTTTGTGTGAGTGGGGTATTTATAAGATATTAATCTTAAAAGCATGGTGCATGGGCTTGGAGCTTGACGCATGGTGCTTGGTGCATGGAGTTTGGTGAATGAAGAATGGTGCGTGGAGCTTGGCTCATGGTGCGTGACGGATGGGCTATGCCGTCATAAATTGGGCTTGCAATGATGCTTACAGGCCATCGATATTTGTCTAGCAGATTCTCGGCTTGTTTGACTGAATTATCACTTTGCATTGTGACATCGTTTTACAATTGGAATTTCGTTTTCCTCATAAGAAAAATGATGGTATAACAGTTTACATTAACTAATTTTACTTAAATAGTCATATACTTTCCCTTTATAATTAAACATATTTTAATCGAATTTGTATAAAATGAAAGAAACAAACAAATTCAATTTAAAATTCCGAGTTTTAATTTACTTAAACATATGATTGTGTTAAAATATTAAAAATTCAAAACGTATTTAGGGACTAAAATACAATCAAATAATATTTTTTGGACTATTCATACTTTTTTTTAAAGTTGGACTATTCATACTTAAAATCTTCAAAACTTTAATTTAATATAAGAAATTGACACTACTACAAAATTATCTTTCCATGTCGCTCCTATAGCGTCGCTTGCATATTTGAGTGACGGCCAAAAAAGTTTTGCATCTATATATGTTGTGGTAGTATAAAGATGTGCCATGTATACAACATAGGAAGTTTCTTGGTATAAAAACGATGCCCCATTGGTGGGGAGTCGATTTAGTGTCGTTTATTAAATAATTCACACAGTCTAGTTATGTTGTGACATGTGGCAGGTCTTCGCTCTTTTACCTATTGCGTCGCTCTAGTAAACGAGTGACGCCGGACCTATTGTGTCGCTTTATATCTATTGCATCGCTCAATAAATGAGTGACGCCCTTAACCTATTGCATCGTTCAATAAACGAGTGACGCCCGGCATATTGCATCACTTTTTATCTATTGCGTTACATTTTATCGTCTGGGGCATCGCTTGTAAATTTAGCAACGCACGACTCCAGATATAAAACCCATATTTAGCGACTTCAACCTCACTTCTTCTTCTTCTTAACCGAATTCCCTCACATATACCGCCGTCCATCATTTTTCTTCTCCCCTTCAAACCCACGATTTTCCACCACCGTTTTCTTCATCGGTTCCACCGGTCCTCACAATTTTATCCACCATTGTTTCTGTTGAATTTATGTTCGATTTCGTGGTTTTATATATCAAATTTTAGGGTTTTATTCTCATATTTGAAAGAATAAATTTTTTAGGGTTTCAACCTTATTTTAGGTTCATCAAGCCTCGCGATTTCATGCTACGCTAGTGTATTTGGACGTCCTCGCTAAAATTCACAACAGTCGCTCAAAAGGTTTGTACGTATTCCTCGACCGCCCCTGGCCACTAGGACTGTGTCAGCGTTCTTATGGCCAAATTTCTCATCTTGGTGATTTTTTTTTAAATTATAAGTTTATAATTGTTGTTTTTAATTTTAGATGTTCCCAATTTTATCGAGTGACACCCAGCCTATTGTTGTCAAATGGTGCCCACGAGAAGAGTTGTAGTCTCTATTTATGTACATTTGAATTAATATAGTCTTACGAAGACTCTTGCTTGTAACTGCTTATTTATCAATAAAAGTTGAAACGTTCATTCACTCTTCCTTGTCTGTTTGACGCTTTATGATAATCTATAGTCTTTAGTCCTTAAACAAACCTAACAACATATGAAGAGACAAATGTAGATTTTCATGAACAAACTCTTCATGGTTTGCTTAAAACTACATAATCACAATCTAATCATCAAAGGACTATTGATCTCAGTACGATTGTTAGTAGAATCTATGATGTCTGGTTATGGAACATTGAGAGTTGGAGACTCTATAGTTCTTCTAGATATCTTCTGAAGGTACTGAATTGACCAGTGCACTTCTAGAGACAAAATAAGAACAAACCATTTAACCTATTATGTCTCGAAGTCACTACGTATGAATTGCATCATGCTTACCTCAATCCTGAAATGAGACATGTCATTTCGTAGCTTACGTATTCTCAATTGAGAAAGTCAGAGTTTGGATTCACTATGTGATTCTGAACAAGACCTATTGGTGAAGTACTAAGTTATGAAGAGGTCATGAGTAACTTTGCGAAGATCTCATAGATATGGAATTCATGTACAAGATTGCTGAAATGCAATGTATATCACCTCATGCTTTGTTCATTGGAATGTGAATAAATGAACTGGCCAGTTTCCAAATTGAGTCATGACTCTTTTGGATGAATCAATGTGACTTGTTAGCTCCTCGTCAATACATTGTTTCTAACTTATTCACAAGCGACAAAGGAGTTGAGGAAATAACAGCTAGAATGGTAAAATGGTAATTTTGTAAATCCTGACTAGTTGATGATATTCATGAAGGGTAAACATAGATAGTATTCAGTGGATCCACTCATTACAATTAATTTGAATTCTTGAGTAGAAAATAAATTCATTTGAACTGTGAGATTCTCAGTGTCAACTCTTTAGTGGAGTAAGTAGATATTAAGCTAAACTTGGAAAAGGTTTGTGAACTTTTGAGTCCAAGTATGTTAGCTCAAGCTTTGCTCATTTGAATCCATGAGGTCACTGTCACAGATCATATCGAGTAGGATTAGTTAAACTAAAAGCTAAGTCAAAACAAGACTTCGTCTGCTACTTGGTGAAAATCGTCCTAGATCCGGAATTCGTGGTAGGATACATGCCTTGACTGAGACTTCGCCTTCGACCGTGTTGAACAGGTTTCAAGGAATACTTCGCTGGGAAGACAAATGATAGTCATCCTTATCCAAACGAGGGCCCGAACTGATTGAGCTTTTCGTCCAGCATTGGGCTTCGTAAAGGCCTAATAAAAGTTTTTAAAATAAAAGGTCATTTTTAACCCCCCACAATTAGCCCCAGTGTACTTAATATTTGTTAAAATGTTAAAAAGTACTTTAAGCAGGAATAAGGGGTTTAGTTAATTGAGATCTCGACTGGATTCGAAATATTTTCCCAAATTTTGTGCGCGTAGCTCTTGTCACGAGGTGTCAAGGAGTTGGTTTGACTTTTCTCCGAAACTGAAGAATTAAGAGTCTGTGATAAGACATGTTTGATACGTGTCTTCACCGCTCGCTGCCATGTCATCAGAAATGACGTCGTGAAGGCCAAGCGTTTCAAACTCCAGAGGATGAAATATTTGATTTGATATGCAATTATGAAAAAAATTTGGGGAGTGGGTAAAAATTGCTTAGTTTAAATAAGTGAACCCGAAAGTCTTTTTTCCTTCATTTAAATTCACCGGAGTGAAGAAATAGCAAGTAAGTTTCTCTCATTTTAACCTTTTACTTTCTCTCTCTTTCGAGCTTTTTCTCTCTTTCGACCTTTTTCTCTCTTTCGAGTTCATAGTTCTTAGGATCTTGTCTAGGTTCTTTCATTCATATAGACCTCGCTTGGGTATCTTCAAACGAAGTACCTAGCTCGCTTTAGGTTTCTTGTTCTTTTTCCATAATTACCATGATGAAGTCTAAGAAGGTTCATTCGATGGGGTCCCCGTTTAAGAGAAAAGATTTTATTAGGAGTGAGGATATCTTACCACCTTCCCTGGTTAGTTCTTCTGACATAAAACTCTTTAGGAAGAAATACGATATACTAAAAAAAGTTCACCTCGTTCTTCCTCCCCCCGGGGCCACCGCGAATTTGATCGTGGAGGGCAACTGTTGTATATACGAGATCTGGTTAGGGGAGTGTGGGCATATATTTCCTATCCACCCACTTCTTTTAGATTTTTTAGAAGCCCTAGAGCTCGCGATCCCTCAGATGTGTCTGAACTTCGTTCGGATGATCCATGGGTTAATAGTCCTTGCGGAGGAGAACGCAGTTTATCTTACCGTGAAAGACTTAGTTCATCTCACGGTGGTGAAAGCCAATGTGAAAGAGGACTCGAAGTACTTTTAACTCTCAAACCTGTTATCATGTTACCGCGCTCTTTGACTCATTCGCTAAAAGGCTACTATCATGCTAATCACAGCTTATGTCTTGGGAGTTTCGGAGCATGATTCGAGTGGGAAGTGGTTGACAGATACGGAATCCAGCCTTCTTAAAAGAAGGTCAATGTTCACTCACCTAAGGGTTGATTCCAGAACCGATAGATTGCCGTGACTTCCGAAGTATGTACGTTCGGAAGAATCTTTCGCTGGGGAAGCAACAATGCTTAGGGTATATATGTATCAAGAAAGGTATAACATGTTAATTGACTTTTCTCGATACGGGTTGAACCAAGAGGATCTTGATCACGAATTGAAAAGATCAGTGGACACTCGTCACCATGAGTAAATATAATTCTAGTATAAAGAAGAGTTCGGTCTCGGCGTACCTAGGTGGAGTCTGACCAAGATTAGACAAATCGATGTGCAAAAGAGAAAAGACTTTTTCCTCTTTTCATCGGATTTGTTAAGCTTCTATTACTAGGTCCATAGTCCCCAATTCGGCTTCGATAAGACGAATGAAGAACCTCTAATAATAATGTGTTTTATTATTATAATCTCGCTAGCTGTAATTGTGACTGACAGCATCAATTCTGAAATATGGGTATTTGCATAATAAAATAATTTTTTTATGATAGTATTAATTATTTGTTGTTTGATCAAGTAAATAGTTAATCAATTACTTATTAGTTTGCTGTTGGACCAAGTAAATAAGTAATTAATTGGGTTTTGAGCAATTAGGCATTGCATTATTTGAGGTGGACGAATTTCATAGGTTATGGGCACAAGATTTGCGTCAAACACTTCTTGGCCATAGGTCAAAATTCGTTCCTCACCATTTGGTACTTACCAATAATTTCTCGTTAAGGTTTCGGGCATTGGGATTTGCGCCAACCCATTTGGCCGTGAGGTCAAAGTTCGTTTCTTCCATATTGGTATTTACCAATATTTTCTCTTTAGTTGTTTAAATAAATGAGAGAGAAAAATATTTAAAAGGAAATAAGATATTATCATTTATTCTCTCTCATGAATATTATGAGAGAATAATATTTACAAGGAAATAAGATATTGTCCTTTATTATCTATCATGAATATTAGGAAAGAATAATATTTAAAAAGAAATAAGATATTGTCATTTATTCTCTCTCATGAATATTATGAGAGAATAATGTTTAAAAGGAAATAAATAATTCTTTTATTCTCTCATAATTAAATATTCTTTATTTAAACATAAAATAAAGTCTCATAGATATTGATCTGATGGCTAAGAGAGAAAGTAGGATTCATGTGATGAGATCCAAGAATAATATACTTTGTAAACTACCAAGAATATATCATTTGCACTACTATAAATAGAGGTTCATGAGAAGAGAAAATTAAGCTTTGAAAAGCCGAAAAATTTCATCCTTCTCTAGGAGTGGCCGATTCTCTCTCTCTCTCTCTCTCTACCCCTTGGAATTGCTCTATTCCGTTCTTAGAAAATAAGAGTGAGATATTAAAACAACATTTGTTTATTGATCGTGTGAGATTGAATAGTGTGGTCACACGCCGTATTTCTTTATTCGTCCGAAGATTACGTTTCAGAAGACTACGGTGTCATCAAGAGGAGTACGAGGATTTGGAAGCTTGAAGAAGGAGATCAATGCGTTCAAAGAATAGGATCTAAAAGCTTGAAGAAGAAGATTAATGCGTTTGAAGACGGATTTATTGGAATTGATCTAGGGTTAAGAAAAGATTTAACGCTTCGAGCAAGCGGCGGAAAATAAAAATTTTCTTTTAAACAAGTAAAACGATTTTACTAACCTAGACAAAGAGCAAGCACATGTTAATATTAAAACTATCTAAAAGCGATTACACGTTTACTAACCTTTATGAAGCTTGATCGTTGAGAAGCTTGTGGAAGTTGAATCGCTCGTCTCCCTACGCAGCTCGTCTTTCTTCGTTCTTTGGAACTCGAGTAACCACGAAAGTTTCTATCACATAAATCACTCAAGTAAAATGATTTTACTAACCTAGACAAAGAGCAAGTACATATAAATTAAAACTATTAAAGAGCAATATTTATTTACTAACCTTTGTGAAACTTGAACGTTGAGAAGCCTTAGGAAGGTTGAAACGTTCGTCTCCCCACGCAGCTCGTCTCTCTTCTTTCCTCGGAAACTCGAGCAGCCACGAAAGTTTCTATCACAAGAATCACTCGAGAAAGAAAGGAATTAGTGTGTGGGCACTTTTAAACACGACGACTCAAGAACAAGTCTAAGAGTCGAAGAGCCAAAACACTAGGTCAAATGTGGACCTAGGTGCCACAACAAAAACGAAAGGAACTAGAGAGAGAGAGAGAGAGAGAGAGAGAGAGAGAGAGAGAGAGAGAGAGAGAGAGAGGGAGATAGGCGGCCACAAGGTCTAGAGAGAGAAGCTCTCAATCTCTATCTTATGTGGGATGATAAACAATGAGAATGAAGGCCCTATTTATAGGAGAGGAATTACATTCAACAAGGTAGTTTCCTCTTTTATATAATATCACATATTCATGAGCAAATATTTCCTTTTCTTTCTCTCCATTTGGACCTGCAACATAAGCTATGCAAGTCCTTGGATTTGTTTCCTCTTTTGTCTAGCCTCTCTCTTGCCTTGTATTGCCGCCCATCTTAGCTTCCTTCTAGAGGAAATTTGTTTTCTCTTTTTCATTTGGCAAGTGTCTTCATACATCAATGCACAAAATATTCTCTCTTTTTCTTGCTATGTTGGACGGCCAAGAGCTTCGAGAAGGACCTTCTAGATGTTTCTTCATTTGTTCATGACAACATAAGATAAGCCCATTCAGAATTTCCAAGTATAATTCCATGAAATGAAATTAATCCTCAAGGCACAAATACTTATACTTGGCCGTGTGGATCAATTGCTTGTCATCATATGACAATGTCAAAAAAACTTATTTATTGACATTCATTTCAACACATGTCCAAAAAGACAAAAATACCCTTTAAACAATTTTCGTAAAACTTGTCTAGTTCTTGTTTTGACTTAGCTTCTAGTTTAACTATTCCTACTCGATATGACTTGTGACAGTGACCTCATGGATCCAAATGAACAAAGCTTGAGCTAACATACTTGGACTCAAAAGTTCACAAACCTTTTCCAAGTTTAGCTTAATATCAACTAACTCCACTAAGAAGTTGACACTGAGAATCTCTCGGTTCAAATGAATTTATTTTCTACTCAAGAATTCAACTTAATGTGATAAGTGGATCCACTGAATATTATCTATTTTTACCCTTCATGAATATCATCAGCTAGTCGAGATTTACAAAATTACCATTTTACCCTTCTAGCTGTTATTTCCTCAACTCCTTTGTCGCTTGTGAAAAAGTTAGAAATAATGTATTGACGAGGAGCTAACAAGTCACATTGATTCATCCAAAAGAGTCATGACTCAATTTGGACACTTTCCAGTTCATTTATTCACATTCCAAGGAATAAAGCATGAGGTGATATACATTGCATTTCAGCAATCTTGTACGTGAATTCCATATCTATGAGATCTTCGCAAAGTTACTCATGACATCTTCATAACTTAGTACTTCACCAATAGGTCTTGTTCATAATCACATAGGGAATCCAAACTCTGACTTTCTCAATTGAGAATACGTAAGCTACGAAATGACATGTCTCATTTCAGGATTGAGGTAAGCATGATGCAATTCATACGTAGTGACTTCGAGACATAATAGGTTAAATGGTTTGTTCTTATTCTGTCTCTAGAAGTGCACTGGTCAATTCAGTACCTTCAGAAGATACCTAGAAGAACTATAGAGTCTCCAACTCTCAATGTCCCATAACCATATATCATAGATTCTTCTAACAATCGTACTGAGATCAATAGTCCTTTGATCTTTAGATTGTGAATGTGCAGGTTTAAACAAACCATGAAGAGTCTGTTCATGCAAATCTACATTTGTCTTTTCATGTGTTGCTAGGTTTGTTCATGTCTGATACCACTCGTTCGTCACCAAGACATCTACGAGGACGCAGAAGGTGAGTTTGGTTAATTTTAAATTTAGAATTTTGTTTTATTAAAAATGATCTCGTTGTCACATCAATCGTAGAAGACAACATGAACATCGAGGTGAGCACGCAAGCAGAAAGGCATCTTAAGACCGAGGAGGAGGCCAATGTGGCGGCAGCTAAAGCAGCGGCGACTACCTCCGCCCCACCATCGAGAGGAGTTACAGGCTCCCCTGAAGTCGAAGTAACTGGGGACGTCTCAGGACTTCGACATCCCAGGAGGTTCGGAAGAATAAGAAGAAGAAGTGGAGAAGGGGAGGAAGAAGAAAAAGAAAGAGGAGAAGAAGAAGGAGAAGAAGGGAAAGAAGAAGAGGAGGACGAGGGAAGAGAAAGGTAAGTGGGTCGCGGTAGAGGATGACTTCGAGGATGCGGCCGAGGCCGGAGAGGGGGGGGGGGAAAGTTCGGGCCGCGGCGCCCAAAGTAATGACTACGGAAATGGGGGCGCCAATCGCCTTTGCCAAGGGAGGGACTACCTCGCAGTCGCGGAGTGAAATTTGCCCCGATTCTGCGCCTACACCGCGCCCGCAGTCCAGAAAGAAGAACCAGATGTACTTCTGGTTCACGCAGGACTGGATGTTGTGCAAGAACAATTGCGGGTGTGCTTGGCTCATCCGTCAGATCTCGGATCTGGAGACACCTATGCCCAAGGTCCCTAGACTTCTCGAGCCCGTGTGGTATCGGGCCATGGAAAACCATATCACAAGTGTATGTCCGAAAATCCTTCGTTAACTTTTTCTTTGTATTTTTCGTTTAGTAGGGAATTATACTTATCTATACTTAGTGAAAATTTGTCTTCTTCTTTTTTTAGATGACCACGTACTTCAATAGTGGAGTCATGAAGCTGGAGAAGAGGGTTCGGGACGCAGAAGCGAGGATTTCTAACCTCGCTCAGGTGCAGGAAGGGATCGACGTTCTTCGAAATCAAATGAGCTCGATGCGGGAGAAACTCGGCGAGCTCCAGAAGGAGGCGGCAGCAAAGGACGAGATCGTCAAAAAGGCAAAGAGGCTCACTAATGACGCGGTCCTTGAGTTTGGCATGGAAAAATCCGACCTCGATTCCAAGAAGGACCTGGTGCAGCGGCTCCACGGGCGTATCAGGGAGGTCGAGGCTTCGCACGAGCTCGTTGTGACCTGCAGGGGACTAAAGGGCAAGTTGGAGTCAGCTCGCGAGGAGGCCGCACGGGCCAAGAGGGAGAAAAGTGATGAGCTCGAGCAGGCGGTTCGCGCTGCCAAGAAGGCCTAAGCGCTCAAGTACATTCGATCATTACCCAATACAAGGCTCGCCGAGCCAGGGAAGACAACACCATCATTATCCTCAAGAAATTGGAGCAGTGTAATTGCAACCAGGATCTCATCCACGAGGTTCTACAGGGCTTGTATTTGGACTGAGCATAGGAGCTGGGGATCACTGCCAAGGACATCGAGAAATACAATGCTGAATACAAGGCGGCGATTCCCGCAGAGTTCGACGACATCCCTATATGACTCCCTACTCTTCATAGTCAGATGGTGTGGACGTCGACCAACCTCTCTCCCCCATCCAGGAGGAATTCGAGATGGTGTGGACGTCGACCAACCTATCTCCCCCATCCCGGAGGAATTCGAGGGTAGCGGTGCAGCGACCTCGGTCTAGCAAGCGCAGCCACAACCTCGTCCCCGCCAGCCGAAGCCGTCATCCAGAACTCTGAGGCATGAGGAAATTTTCTTGACAAGATCGTTTCATCGTTTTATTAGACTCTTTTTATTTTCTTTGAGTGCCCGTTTGTTTGGGCAAGTTTGTTATTATCTTGAAACAATTAAGGTTTGGATGGCCTTTATTATTATTTTTTTTAATGGATGCTTTACAGTTTTTATAATGCATGTTACTATTGTCTCGATCCTGTTCGTTTTTTATAATAGTTTTCAAATGCTTAGATTTAGATAAGTAAAAACTTAGGAGTTTTTAGAGCTTAGCTAAATATCGAAGGTTATTGAGACCTCCGAAGATTTAAAAAATATGTTTTTAATTGATTCGCGAAGTATTTGGTCATTCTGGACCTCGGGGTTGTTGGAAATGAAATAGGGTTAAGAAAAGATTTAACGCTTCGAGCAAGCGGTGGAATTTAAAAATTTTCTTTTTAACAAGTAAAACGATTTTACTAACCTAGACAAAGAGCAAGCACATGTTTATTTTTAAATTAAAACTATTAAAGAGCACTACTCGTTTACTAACTTTTTTGAAGCTTGAACGTTGAGAAGCCTTAGAAAGGTTGAAACGTTCGTCTCCCCACGCAGCTTGTCTTTCTTCGTTCTTCGGGAAACTCGAGTAACCACGAAAGTTTCTATCACATAAATCACTCGAGGTAAGAAGGAATTAGTGTGTGTGCACTTTTAAACACGACGACTCAAGAACAAGTCTTAGAGTTGAAGAGCTAAAACAAACGCTAGGTCAAATGTGGACCTAGGTTGCAAAAAAAACCAAAGGAGCTAGAGCGAGAGAGAGAGAAAGAGGCGGCCAAGTGTTCTAGAGAGAGAAGCTCTCGATCACTAAAACTTTGGAAGGAATAAAATGGGAGGAATGAGGGCTCTATTTATAGGAGATGAATTTCCTTCAACGAGGTAGTTTCCTCTTCTATAGAATATCACACATTAATGAGCAAAATATTGCCCTCCTACTCTTCCATTTGGAAGTGCAACCTCATGAAGCAAGTCCTTGGATTTGTTTCCTCTTTTATCTTGCTTCTTTTTTGCCTTATCTTGGCCGTGTGACTCTTTCCTCATAGGGGAAATTTGCTTCCTCTTTTTTTTGGAAAGTATCTTCATACATTAATGCACAAAATTGTCTCCCATTTTTCTCTTATTTGGACGGCCAACATGCTTCTAGAAGGGGTTTCTAGATTTTTCTTCATTTATTCATGACAACATAAGAAAGGCCCATTAAGAATTTTCAAGTAAAATTCCATGAAATGAAATTAATCCTCAAGGCCCAAAATATTTTCATGGCCGAGTGTTTACATGTCATCAGATGACAATGTCAAAAAATTTATTGACATTCATTTCATCCTATGTCCAAAAGGACAAAAATACCCTTTAGACAATTTTCGTAAAACTTGTCTCGTTCTTGTTTTCACTTAGCTTCTAGTTTAACTAATCCTAGTCGATATGATCTGTGACAGTGACCTCATGGATCCAAATGAACAAAGTTTGAGCTAACATACTTGGACTCAAAAGTTCACAAACATTTTCCAAATTTAGCTTAATGTCTACTGACTCCACTAAAGAGTTGACACTGAGAATCTCTCGGTTCAAATGAATTCATTTTCTACTCAAGAATTCAACTTAATTGCGATGAGTGGATCCATTGAATATTATCTATGTTTACCCTTCACGAATATCATCAGCTAGTCGGGATTTACAAAATTACCATTTTACCCTTTTAGCTGTTATTTTCTCAACTCATTTGTCGCTTGTGAAAAAGTTAGAAATAATGTATTGACGAGGAGCTAACAAGTCACATTTATTCATCTAAAAGAGTTATGACTCAATTTGGACACTGTCCAGTTCATTTATTCACATTCTAAGGAATAAAGCATGAGGTGATATACATTGCATTTCAGCAATCTTGTACGTGAATTCCATATCTATGAGATCTTCGCAAAGTTACTTATGACATCTTCATAACTTAGTACTTCACCAATAGGTCTTGTTCAGAATCACATAGTGAATCCAAACTCTGACTTTCTCAATTGAGAATATGTAAGCTATGAAATGACATGTCTCATTTCAGGATTGAGGTAAGCATGATGCAATTCATACGTAGTGACTTCGAGACATAATAGGTTAAGTGGTTTGTTCTTATTCTGTCTCTAGAAGTGCATGGTCAATTCAGTACCTTCAGAAGATACCTAGAAAAATTATAGACTCTCCAACTCTCAATGTCCCATAACCATATATCATAGATTCTTCTAACAATCGTACTGAGATCAATAGTCCTTTGATCTTTAGATTGTGAATGTGCAGGTTTAAACAAACCATGAAGAGTCTGCTCATGCAAATCTACATTTGTCTTTTCATGTGTTGTTAGGTTTGTTTAAGGACTATAGAGTATAGATTATCATAAAGCTTCAAACAGACAAGGAAGAATGAATGAACGGTTCAACTTTTATTAATGATTTGGCAATTACAAGCAAGAGTCTTCGTGAGACTATATTACATCAAATGTACATAAATAGACACTACTACTCTTCTTGTGGGCACCATTTGAGAAGAAACTCCCAGTTGACTCAAAGCACATGTAAGTAGTCTTTCATGCCTAGTCCCTCCCGATGTTGGTCGAAGACCTTGTTCGCTAGGGCCTTGGTGAATGGATCTGCTAGGTTGTCCACCGTTGAGATCTTCTTCACCTCTACATCTCCGCGCTGCACGATCTCTCGAATCAAATGGTATTTCCTCTCAATATGTTTAGAGCGCTTATGGCTTTAGGTTCCTTTGAGTTAGCGACAGCCCCACTATTATCACAATAAAGGGTCATGGGCTCATCGACTTTTGGAACGACTTCCAAATACTTAAGGAATTTTCTAAGCCATACAGCCTCCTTGGATGCTTCACAAGCAGCCATATATTCTGCTTCCATTATGGAATCAGAAATGCAAGTTTGCTTAATACTCCTCCATACAACAGCTCCACCATTAAGGATGAACACAGATCCCGAAGTGGATTTCCTGAATCCTTATCCACTTGAAAATCGTAGTCAGTACCTGAATATGTAAGCATCAAGTTCCTAGTTCTTCAAAGATACTTAAGAACATGCTTAACAGTAATCCAGTGCTCTGGTCCAGGGTTGGATTGAAAACGACTAACTAGGCCAACTACGAAGCATATATCAGGTCTAGTGCAAAGCATAGCATACATGAGACTTCCTACGGCTGAGGCGTAAGGAATTTTCCTCATGTCTTCAATCTCTTGTGGAGTCTTGGGAGACTGGTCCTTAGAGAGTGAGACTCCATGCCTAAAGGGTGTTTGGCCCTTCTTGGAGTCTTGCATCGAGAAGTGATCCATCACCTTATCAATATAAGATGCTTGAGAGAGCGACAGAGTTCGGTTCTTCCAATCTCGAAATATTTGGATCCCCAGAATGTACGCGGCTTCTCCTACATCCTTCATATCGAATTGCTTCGCTAGCCAGACATTAACCTCGGATAACTTACCCACATCATTTCCTATGAGTAATATATCATCGACATATAGTACCAGAAATACAACTTTGCCTTCGTGTATTAACTTGTAAACAACGGCTCATCTATTGACTGCTCAAAGCCGAAGCTCTTCGCATTTTCATCGAATCTAATATTCCATGACCTAGATGCTTGCTTTAATCCATAAATGGACTTAAGCAACTCACAAACTTTGGTCTTTTGAACTTCTTCCAGGAAACCGTCTGGTTGAGCCATATAAATATTGGAATTGATCTAGGGTTTAAGAAAAAGTTTAACGCTTCGGTAAGCGGTGAAATTTTAAAAAAATTCTTTTGACAATTAAAACGATTTTACTAACCTAGACAAAGAGCAAGTACACGTAAATAAAAACTATTATGAGCATAGTAAATTTACTAACCTTTTAGAAGCTTGAACGTTGATGAGCCTTCGGAAGGTTGAAAACGTTCGTCTCCCCTCGTAGCACGTCTCTCTTCTTTCCTCGGCAACACGAGCAACCACAATGGTTTCTATCACAAGAATCACTCGAGAAAAAAAGGAATTAGTGAGTGGGCACTTTTAAACACAACGACTCAAGAACAAGTCTTAAAGTCGAAGAGCTAAAAACGCTAGGTCTAATGAGGACCTAGGTGCCAAAACAAAAACGAAAGAAAACTTAGAGAGAGAGAGAGGGAAGGGGCGGCCAAGCTAGAGAGAGAAGCTGTCAAATCTCTAAAACTTGGGATGAATGAAATGAGAAGAATAAGGCCCCTATTTATAGGAGAGGTCTCACCTTCAATAAGGTAGTTTCCTCTTCTATAGAATATCACATATTCATTAGCATATTTCATCTTTCCCTTCATGAGTCACACGGCCAAGAGGAGGCTTCTAGAAGCCTTGGATTTGTTTCCTCTTTTGTTTAGCTTCTCCCTTTGACTCTACTTGGCCGAATTCCCCTATGCATCTAGATGCAAATTTGTTTAATCTTTTTCTTTTGGCAAGTATCTTCATACATTAATGCACAAAAAATCTCTCTTTTCCTTTGGGTAGTGGGCGGCCAAAACCTTCTAGAATGGCTTCTAGAATTTTCTTCACTTGTTCCTGACAACATAAGAAAAGCCCATTAAGAGTTTTCAATAAAACTCTTATGAAATGAAGTTAATCCACAAGGCCTAGTGAAACTAATATTGGCCGAGTGGTTTTAAGCCATCAAATGACCTTTTCAAAAATTTATTGACATTCATTTCATCCTATGTCCAAAAAGACAAAATTACCCTTTTGACAATTTTCATAAAACTTGTCTCGTTCTTGTTTTGACTTAGCTTCTAGTTTAACTATTCCTACTCGATATGATTTGTGACAGTGACCTCATGGATCCAAATAAACAAAGCTTGAGCTAAACACTTGGACTCAAAAGTTCACAAACCTTTTCCAAGTTTATCTTCATGTCAACTGACTCCACTAAAGAGTTGACACTGAAAATCTCTCGGTTCGAATGAATTTATTTTCTACTCAAGAATTCAACAAAATTATGATGAGTGGACCCATTGAATATTATATATGTTTACCCTTCATGAATATCATCAGCTAGTCGGGATTTACTAAATTACCAGTTTACCCTTCTTGCTGTTATTTTCTCAACTCCTTTGTAGCTTGTGAATAAGTTAGAAACAATGTATTGACGAGGAGCTAACAAGTCACATTGTTTCATCCAAAAAAGTCAGGACTCAATTTGGACACTGGCCAGTTCATTTATTCACATTCCAAGGAACAAAGAATGAGGTGATATACATTGCATTTCAGCAATCTTGTACATGAATTTCATATCTATGAGAACTTCACAAAGTTACTCATGACATCTTCATAACTTAGTACTTCACCAATAGGTCTTTGTTCGGAATCACATAGTGAGTTCGAACTCTGACTTTCTCAAATGAGAATACGTAAGCTATGAAATGACATGTCTTATTTCAGGATTAAGGTAAGCATGATGCAATTCATACGTAGTGACTTCGAGACATAAGAGGTTAAATGGTTTGTTCTTATTTTGTCTCTCGAAGTGCACTGGTCAATTCAGTACCTTCGGAAGATACCTAGAAGAACTATAGAGTCTCCAACTCTCAATGCCCCATAACCAGACATCATAGATTCTCCTAACAATCGTACTGAGGTCAATAGTCCTTTGACCCTTAGATTGCGAATATATCGTTTTAAGCAAACTACGAAGAGTTTGTTCATGCAAATCTACATTTGTCTCTTCGTAAGTTGTTAAGTTTGTTTATGGACTAAAGACTAATGTTTTATCATAAAGCTTCAAACACAAAAAGAAGAATGAATGAACATTTCAACATTTTATTAAATGAATAAGCAATTACAAGCAAGAGTCTTCGTGATATTTTATTACATCAAATGTACAAAATAAAGACAATAACTCTTCTTGTGGGCACCATTGACAACAATAAATGGGCTCGTCAAGATTGTCATTCAGGAAGGCAGTCTTGACATCCATTTGCCAGATCGCATAATCGAGAGTTGCAGCTATGGATAGAAGTATGCAGATGGATTTAAGCATCGCGACTGGCGAGAATGTTTCTTCATAGTCAATCCCTTCATTTTGGGTATAACCCTTAGCCACTAGTCGTGCTTTGAACATCTCGACGTTCCCATCCGGACCGCTTTTCTTCTTGAATATCCATTTACACCTTACGGGTTTAATCCATTCAGGAAAGTCTACATGTTTCCAGACTTTGTTGACATATATCGAGTGCATTTCAACTTTTAACGCGTCAAGCCAAAGGTTTGATTCAGAACAAGCCATCGCTTGGCTATAGGAAACAGGATCATCCATGTTAGAGACGGTTATGAGAGTGTCTCCATAAGACATGTATCTGTCAGGCTTTAGAGAAGCCCTCCCACTACGTCGAATTACAACTTGTCGAGTTTCTGATGAGTTAGGTTGTGTTTCAGTTAGGGTAAGAACAGTTCTTACAGATGAGGTAGAAGCTTCCTTACCCAACTTTTCTTCAAGCACAATTTGCTTCTAGGTTTTACATCTTTCATAAATCCTCCTCAAGGAAACGAGCATTCGTGCTAACGAAAGTCTTGTCGTCCTCGGGACTATAGAATATGAAACCTTTGGTTTCCTTTGGATACCCAACGAACAGGCACAATTCTGACCTACTAGCCAACTTGCTAGTCTTTTGCTTCAGCACGTGTGCAGGGCAACCCCAAATTTTGATGCGTCCTAGATTTACTTTACGGCCAGTCCATCATTCATAAGGAGTTTTTAGGCGGAACTTGGTTCAGAATGTAAGGGCTGTTTCGAGGGCGTATCCCCAAAAGGAAAGGGGGGTGATGAGTAACTTATCATTGATTTAATCATCTCCATAAGAGTTCGGTTTTTTCTCTCTGACACTCCATTTTATTGAGGTGTGCTAGGTGTGGTAAGCTGAGAAGCGATGACTTCTTCTTTAAGAAAGTCATCGAACACTCTCGACATATACTCACCTTGTCGATCGGACTGAAGGGTTTTGATCTTTTTGTCAGTTTGCTTTTCTACTAAAGCCCTAAAGACCTTAAATTCATTAAAGGTCTCAGATTTCTGTTTGAGCAAATAGACAAAACTGTATCTTAAGTACTCATCAGTGAAGGTAACGAAGTTTTCGTATCCTCCCCGTGCTTGTGTACTGAGCGGACCACATACATCAAAATGTACAAGTTCCAGCAACTCAGTGGTTCTTCGACTCTTATCGGAGAAAGGTCGCTTAGTCATTTTTACTTCTATCCAAGATTCATAAGTAGGTAGTGAACCTATTGCAGAGGCTTGGAGTGAACCGTCGCTCACAAGTCTCTTAATCCTGTCTAGACTGATATGACCAAGTCTTAAGTGCCAGAGATATGTTGATTTTATTAGATCGTAAGATTCAGAAAGTTTGATCCTTTTTGGCTCCCTAACTAGATCATTATCTATTTCAGTGTCCAAAAGAGAGGGTTGCGTGGGATAAATGTAGAAAAGAGCATTCTTCATACATGCATCAGTGACAAAAGAATTTGAAAAAGAAATACGAATTCCATTCTTTATAAACTTTAAACAATAACCTTGCTCTAAAAGACGAGCAACATATATTAAGTTTTTCCCAAAGGAAGGAACATAATAAACATTATTCAAATTTAAAGTGCGATCTTCAAAAGACAGTGTCATGGATCCCACAGCCCTTACAGACACTAAGCTCCCCTCACCCGACTTGGAGCAGAAGTTGCCATCCTCTAAGCTTTAGCTTTTCGTAAAACTAATCAAGAAGCAGCAAATATTGTTAGTAGCAGCGGAGTCAATAATCCACGATGATACATTATCAGCTACTAAGCAAGCTTCGGTAACAAGTACAATACATTTTTCCTTGGTTTTGAAGTAGGCAGGACAGTTCCTACGCTATTGACCAGGCTCATTGCAGTGGTGGCACTTTTCATTAGACTTGTCCACCTTCGGAACCTGTGGCATCTTCTTCTTCTTTTGAACCTTAGGTTGGTTCTTCTTCTCGGCCTTGCGAGGTTTCTTCTTAGATCCAGAGGTGGAGGTAGTAGCATGTACCTCTCCTTGAGTCCTCTTTTTCTTAGTGAGTCCATCAGCGGTGTGAAGCTCCTTCATAAGCTCGGTAACAGTGTACACTAGCTTGTTCATGGAGTAGTTCAGCTTGAAGGTATAAAAAGACTCGGGTAGAGTTTCCAAGATCATGTCTATTTTAGTCTCCCCATCAATCCCAAATCCAAGGATCTCCATTTCATTTAGATAGCTAATGATTAGCATCATATGATCTCTAACGGGAGTTCCAGCCTTCATGCGACAGTTCATAAACTGTCGGACCGCTTGTTGCCTTACTTGACGTCCTTGCCCTCCAAACATCTCATGGAGATTGTAGAGCATATCGGTGGCAGTCTCGATGTCACGATGTTGTTGTTGCAACACATTGTTCATAGATGCCAAAATATAGCACATCGCAATCTCATCGGATCGGAGACAGGCCGCCAGGGCGTCTTTTTCCTCCCATATTGAATCTTCATTCGTTTGAGGACAGTGGGTGGTGAGTATCCATTTGTGCTTGTCGACAATAAGGACTATGTCGAGGTTACGTTTACAGTCGACGTAATTTTGGACTTCGAGTTTATTCGAGGAAAGAATGGTTGAGAGAGGGTTAAGAGACATTTTGCCTATAAGAGTTGAAACAAGTTTATGATTAGTCTTTGGTTTAGGATTTAAGTTTTTATGATTTGATAAAATCCAAAGGTGTTATAAATGAAATGATAATCTACTCCCTCAAGAAAAGGCTACAAAAAATATCCTTTTATAAGTAAATGACACATCATTAATGCTTAGCCAAGATGTCAAAACACCAATTTTGACTAGCCACCTTTTAAATTGGTTTGATCACTCACATCCTTTCGCAGAGCCTCAAGACATGATTACTAGGGATTGAGTCTAAGTGTGCAACCAACCACTTAGTCCAAAAGGTCAACTTTGAAAAAACAATCCCCCAAGAGGAGGCCTTGTCTTCATCGTCTCACTCTCGGACGTAGCTCATTGAGCGATGATTGAGGCAAAAACGCCATAAAGTACTCTCATTGAAAAGAGGGTCACAAGAGTGACTCTTAGTGTCACGTTTAATTTCTTCTTTCATTAGTATTGGGGATCGTGGGTTACAAACAACAAGTATAACCCTCCCACTTAGTTTTTAGAGTTGGCACATCGTCTCTTATAAGTTTGGAAACAAATTTCCTAGTTTATAGAGCGATAGAGTGGACTTCTAGAAAGGAATCCTAGATCTTCATGTTCAAGGAAGAGCAGTGTTAGTGCATAAAGGCACAAGGTACATACTCGAACATTTTCCTATTTTCTACTCGGGAAAGTCCATGACGGAAGTGTGAACTTCAACTCACTCGAACACTTGAAGGTTTAAGATTACACATCTTTTATTTTCGGCTCGTCTACATGGAGACCTCCCACTCAAATTTTCAAGAGCATATAGATTTTGAACATATGTGATATAGATATAGTTTTGAAAACTTATTTGATTTGGATGACAAAATATTTGCAAGTTTGAAAGCGAAAAAAGTTTTTCAAAATTAAAACTAGTTTTGTAAAAATTCAATTTCAATTAAACTTTCAAAAATCATAACATTTTAATCTTTCACATTATGTTTATTATCTTATAAAAAACCATTTTTCTAAAGGAAATTTTCTCATTAGAGTTCTATAACTCATGGTAGTAGGGTTAAAAATCTGGAATTCTAAAAAACTGGACTTTCGGAACAGCCGCGCACCTCGGAGTAAAATCACCATAACTGGCGGCTCCAACGTCCTTTTGACCTAAAACAAATTGGATTGGAAAGAGGACAAATAGAAATTTAATTAGATGAAAGAATCATTAAATTTCAAATTCTGAGCTGAGAGTTATGCAACTTTTACTGCAGGTTTTCTCGAGCTCAAAGAAAACTGGAAATAATTAAAGTTCAGATTTGAGTGCGAAAAAGAATCGAGAGTAACGGAATATTTTAGGGAGTTGTTAAAGCTTTTATATGTATTTTATTAACATGGTATAAAAGAAAATAACAACAAACATAAAACGAAACGAGTAAATAAACGAAACTAGCAAGACAATATAATTAGTCACATAATTACTCGAAATTTTCTCAAACTTTAAAAAACGTTTTTCATTATAAAAAATTAAAACTTTTAGAACTGATTCTAATGTGCTTTAATAACATCCCAAGGTCATAGAAAATCAACATGATTTTTAATTTAAAAACAAGAGCAATATATTAAAAAAATCTAAGGTAACGAGTAATCTTTCGAAAACGATTTTCAAGCTCATAGTTTTAATCACATGTACATGCATATCTTTGACCATAGCTCTGATACCATTTGTTGTAAATGATCTAGGGTTAAGAAAAGATTAAACGCTTCGAGCAAGCGGCGGAATTTAAAAAATTTCTTTTAAACAAGTAAAACGATTTTACTAACCTAGACAAAGAGCAAGCACATGTTTATTTTTAAATTAAAACTATTAAAGAGCATTACTCGTTTACTAACCTTTTTTAAGCTTGAACGTTGAGAAGCCTTAGGAAGGTTGAAAGGTTCGTCTCCCCACGCAGCTCATGTTTCTTCGTTCTTCGGGAAACTCGAGTAACCACGAAAGTTTCTATCACATAAATTACTCGAGGTAAGAAAGAATTAGTGTGTGGGCACTTTTAAACACAACGACTCAAGAACAAGTCTTAGAGTCGAAGAGCTAAAACAAACGCTATAGGTCAAATGTGGACCTAGGTTGCAAAACAAAAACCAAAGGAGCTAGAGAGAGAGATAGAGAGAGAGAGAGGCGGCCAAGTGTTCTAGAGAGAGAAGCTCTCAATCACTAAAACTTTGGAAGGAATAAAATGGGAGGAATGAGGGCTCTATTTATAGGAGATGAATTTCCTTCAACAAGGTAGTTTCCTCTTCTATAGAATATCACACATTAATGAGCAAAATATTGCCCTCCTACTCTTCCATTTGGAAGTGCAACCTCATGAAGCAAGTCCTTGGATTTGTTTCCTCTTTTATCTTGCTTCTTTTTTGCCTTATCTTGGCCGTGTAACTCTTTCCTCATAGGGGAAATTTGTTTCCTCTTTTTTTTGGAAAGTATCTTCATAAATTAACGCACAAAATTGTGTCCCATTTTTCTCTTATTAGGATGGCCAACATGCTTCTAGAAGGGGTTTCTAGATTTTTCTTCATTTGTTCATGACAACATAAGAAAAGCCCATTAAGAATTTTCAAGTAAAATTCCATGAAATGAAATTAATCCTCAAGGCCCAAAATATTTTCATGGCCGAGTGTTTACATGTCATCAGATGACAATGTCAAAAAATTTATTGACATTCATTTCATCCTATGTCCAAAAGGACAAAAATACCCTTTAGACAATTTTCGTAAAACTTGTCTCGTTCTTGTTTTCACTTAGCTTCTAGTTTAACTAATCCTAGTCGATATGATCTGTGACAGTGACCTCATGGATCCAAATGAACAAAGTTTGAGCTAACATACTTGGACTCAAAAGTTCACAAACATTTTCCAAATTTAGCTTAATGTCTACTGACTCCACTAAAGAGTTGACACTGAGAATCTCTCGGTTCAAATGAATTCATTTTCTACTCAAGAATTCAACTTAATTGCGATGAGTGGATCCACTGAATATTATCTATGTTTACCCTTCACGAATATCATCAGCTAGTCGGGATTTACAAAATTACCATTTTACCCTTTTAGCTGTTATTTTCTCAACTCATTTGTCGCTTGTGAAAAAGTTAGAAATAATGTATTGACGAGGAGCTAACAAGTCACATTGATTCATCTAAAACAGTTATGACTCAATTTGGACACTGTCCAGTTCATTTATTCACATTCTAAGGAATAAAGCATGAGGTGATATACATTGCATTTCAGCAATCTTGTACGTGAATTCCATATCTATGAGATCTTCGCAACGTTACTTATGACATCTTCATAACTTAGTACTTCACCAATAGGTCTTGTTCAGAATCACATAGTGAATCCGAACTTTGAGTTTCTCAAATGAGAATACGTAAGCTATGAAATGACATGTCTCATTTCAGGATTGAGGTAAGCATGATGCAATTCATACGTAGTGACTTCGAGACATAAGAGGTTAACTGGTTTGTTCTTGTTCTGTCTCTAGAAGTGCATTCGTCAATTCAGTACCTTCAGAAGATACCTAGAAGAACTATAGAGTCTCCAACTCTCAATGTCCCATAACCAGACATTATAGATTCTTCTAACAATCGTACAGAGATCAATAGTCCTTTGATCCTTAGACTGTGAATGTGCAGTTTTAAGCAAAGCATGAAGAGTTTGTTCATGCAAATCTACATTTGTCTCTTCATGTGTTGTTAGGTTTGTTTAAGGACTATAGAATATAGATTATCATAAAGCTTCAAACAGACAAGGAATGATGAATGAACGTTTCAAATTTTATTAATGATTTTGCAATTACAAGCAAGAGTCTTTGTGAGACTATATTACATGAAATGTACATAAATAAACACTACTACTCTTCTTGTGGGCACCATTGACAACAGTGGTGCTTCTGAATTATTCATCTTTTTGTTGGGGAAGATTGCTCAGCATTGTAGAATATGTGTTTCTTGCAATACTTTGGAAATTTTAAAAGGTTAAAAAGCGTCCATGGGTCGTCACCAGATCGCTATTAGAAAAATATGCGAGGTGACTTTCGGTGCCGACCTCGACATCTATGAGTCGAGAACCGGCACTACTACAAATTTCATTGTCTGGTGCGGTAGGGTATTAGGTGCGACATGTCGCAACTAAAAGTCGCACCTAAACGGCATTGGGTGCGATTTATCGCACCGGATACCCTTCATGAAAACTAAAAATCTCGCTAATTTTTATTGGTATCCGGTGCGACTTGTCACACCCAATACTATCTGGTGCGACAAGTCGCACCTAAAGGTTTCAAAAAATATAAACACGTTCAAAATCCCCCCTTTTATTTTCACTGCGACTTGTCGCAACCAATACTAGCAACAGGTGCGACATGTCGCACCGGATATTATTCCAGAAACAAAAAAAATATAAGTTTAAGTGGTATCGGGTGCGACTTGTCGCACCTAATACTATCTGATGCGACTTTTCGCACCCGATATGCGCAACAGATACGACTTGTCGCACCCGATATAAACAATAGGTGCGACATGTCGCATCGGATAGTATTAGGGTAACATTATAACCATCAACTTCCTTCTTCTTCTTTTTCACTGCTGGAAATCCTCTGGTTTCTCTCATTCCCATAACCAAAAACCAACACCTCCCAACTCTCTCCCCGAAGCCACCATCGCCACAATCGTCGCCATTTTTCTGGTCTCCATTTCCTCTGTCACCTGTTTCTATCTCAACCGTTGGATCGGCCATTCCGCCCGGAGGAAATTCCCTCCCCTCATCAAGGTAACTTTGCCAGATAGTTAGGGTTTTCTTTATGATTTTCTCTCCCGGAGGAAATTCCCTCCCCTCATCAAGGTAACCTTGCCAGATAGTTAGGGTTTTCCTTATGATTTTCTCTCCTCTTCTGTTTGTTTCATTGTATGGGTGTGAATGGATATTAGAATCATTATTTTTATGAATTATTTGTATGTGATGTCAATGGCCGGAGAGTTAAGGTTTTTATCAATTTTGCTTGTCCTGTGTGTGATTGTTTGTAAGTAATGTGAATGTATAATATAAACAATTTTAATTTTTTTTGTACCCCCAAATGAGCCAGAAGTGATAGAGGATGGGAGTTTATTAAAAAAATGTCAATGGCTGGAGAGTTAGGGTTGTTATCAATTTTAATTGAATATCTTATCGGATCAATTATCTGAATTGCAAAGGACATATATATGGCACTTATTATTTATATTGAAAAAAGAAAGCTTCACTTGTAAAGATAAGACTTAGGTTAGGTTATTGTAGTTGTCACTATGTTGCATTTTGCATTTTTGGAATTGATTTATTTTTTTTTATTTCGCATTTTCATCACTCTCACTACCCTCTCAGCCGAGCCAACGAGCCTCGACAACTGCTGAAACGTCACTGCCTCCCTCGCTCACTCTCGCTGCCCTCTCGAACTAGCCGCTAAGCCAAGCCCTGACGTGAGGACACTTTCAGCATCTCTCTCGCTCTTTCTCAACAAGTACATCTACTTGGCAACAATTTTTTCATCTATTTTTAAATCGAGTTGTTAAAGCATATTCAATCGCGGTTAATTTTAAATTAAAGAAAATTTCAACAAAAAATCAACTTAAGTTTCATTAAACCTCAACAAGTTAGTAATAAGTAATTTTGTGACAAGTTAGAATTATTAATTTTGTGACAAGTTAAAATTAGTATATTGCAATTACTTAAAATGAAATTATAATTGAACGTGTTAAGTTAAAATGTTAGTGCCTTAGAGTTTAGTTTATTAATAGGATAGTCTTTTCATGTTTATCAAATAAACTGAACGTGTTAATTATTATTTTTGTGACAAGTGTGAATAAGTATATTGAAATTACTTAAAATGAAATTATAATTGAACGTGTTAAGTTAAAATGTTAGTGCCTTAGAGTTTAGATTATTAATATGAGAGTTCTGGATGGTTTGTATATCTTTTTAAATGTGTTTGCAAGTTTTTGGTTTGTCATTATTATAGGGGAAACTCTGCCGAAATTTCGGTAGAGTTTCGAATTAATTAGTTTCATAATCTCTATGTCATTCTACTAAATTCATTCTCCATCCCTTAACAACAACCGCCTTTGACCCTCTCATTCAGCGGAATGTCAAATCCAAGTAGAGATTGGATTATCGAGAATAATACGTTGAGCTTGCAGTATAAAACATGGGTTAACGAGTTTATCCACCTTGCAATCAGACGACCAAACAAAAATGGCCAATATCATTATCCTTGCAAGTCTTGCAACAACGTGAGATGGCATGACATCGGGGTTTACCCTGGGCTACACTAAATGGTATCATCATAGCGATCCTCTCGTTCTTACTCGCAAAAAAGATGTCATCGAAACTGATATGAGAGGAGTCAGAGGATTGCATGATGCTCTGCATGATATCATGGATCACGAAGATTTCGACGACTATGCGGATCCAACCCCAAGCGAGGTGCGTGCAGAGGAGAAAGTAAAAGACCTATTCGTTGAGTTGGAAGCGGAATTGTACCTTGGATGCAAAGAGTTTTCGTCTTTGTCGTTCTTGGTTTCGTTGATGCACATCAAAGTCATGAACCATTGGACGAACAAGTCAGTCATAGAACTCTTGTAGCTCTTGAGGAAGTCTCATCCAATTGGTAACTAAATTTTGGAAAAGCACTACGAGACAAAGGCAAAGCTGAAGCGTTTCAGAATGGGGTACAAGATGATCGACGCGTGCACCAACGATTATGTCCTATTTCGAAAAGATCTCGAGAAAGCTGAAGTGTGCCCAGTTTGCAATGAGAACAGATGGAAGCCAATCCAGAAGAAGATTCCGCAAAAGATATTACGATATTTTCCCCTAAAAGATCGATTTAAGAGATTGTACGCTTCTCGACACACTTCGCTTCAGATGCAGTGGCACAAAAGAGATCGCATCAAGGAAGAAGGTGTTTTGTGACATCCTGCGAATGGTACGACGTGGAAGAATCTGGATGAGAGATACCCAGATTTTGCAGCAGAGCCTCGGAACGTACGGCTTGGACTAGCTTCTGATGGGTTCAACCAGTTTGGGGAAATGAGTATAGCATACAGCATGTGGCCCGTGGTACTAACTGCGTACAACTTGCCGCATTGGTTGTGCATGAAAAAAGAGTACCTGATGCTAACGCTTCTGATACCCGGGCCGAGTTCACCTGGAAAAGACATGGACGTGTTCTTGCAACCAGTTGTTGAAGAGTTGAAAGAATTGTGGGATACTGGGTTCCAAGTTCGAGATGGGGCGAACGATGAAGTGTTTATGTTGCGTGCCGCGCTTCTATGGATGATAAATGACTTTCCGACTCGATCGTATTTGTCGGGATAGAGGGCCAAGGGTATCTTGCGTGCCCCACGTGCAACCTCGAGACGCCATCTATGAAAGTCAAAAACAGGATCGTCTACTACGATCATCGTCGATTCTTGCCTACGCCTCATCGATTGAGGAAAAGCACTAATCACTACATAGATCCCCACGAAAAATGCCGTAAACCTATCAAGCTGACTTCGTAAGACATAATCAATCGGTTGGCTCACTACTACAAAACAAGGATTCTACAACGCTTAAAAACCGTTGTGGAATAATTCTACAACGCTTGTCAAGCGTTGTAGAATCCTGCGTTGTAGAAGCTTCTACACCGCTTAAATATCCGTTGTAGAATCCAAGAGGTTTCTACAACGCTTCAACATCCGTTGTAGAATCCAAGAGGTTTCTACAACGCTTAAATATCCGTTGTAGAATCTGACTTTCTACAACGGATATCTAAGCGTTGTGGAACCTCCTACAACGGTATACATCCATTGTGAAATTTCTAAATAATTAAAAAATCCCCGCCGCGGCAACATATAATTTTCGCCGCGGCGAGATTTTTATACAACGGATATTATATCCGTTGTAGAATCAACTCGCCGCGGCGAATATTACACGTCGCCGCGGCGGGAATTTTGCCGCGGCGACGTCAAATCTTAGCCGCGGCGACATGATTCTACAACGGATAATTATGCGTTGTAGGAAGGCGATGATTTTTTTTAAAAAAACTCGCCGCGGCGAAGAAAAAATCTCACCGCGGCGAGACTAAGATTTCTAATTTGCCTGCTCTCGGTATCTTTTCTCGCCGCGGCGAATATTATTTCTCGCCGCGGCTCGAATTACTTGCCGCGGCGAGAAATATAGTTCGCCGCGGCAAGAATCATTTTTTTTCAATCCAAAATCTGTTTATACACGATACTAGCACCTGAAAATAATATTCAATACAAAAAATAATATCCTCATCTTCAAAACATTCAAAATCTAATATATACATCTACAACCAATCCATAATTTAATAAAAAAAACTAGCTAATCATCACAGTTAATAAATGTTTGTACATAACTTACCCATTCTTCCATAACTCTCTCTAAATCCTCCTTTGTATAGGATTTCTTATTTTCTAATTTTCCTACACCTCCTACGACTATATCACGCATATAAGAAATCACAAAATACCCGCATTCCGTGTTTCCCATTTGTTTCGGAGCGTCCCAAGCTTTGATGTACGTTGATTGCCCGTTACTATGGGCGTTTTGATGCTCGAGCTTGAAATCAACAAGAACCCTATATAACACGGAGATTATAAGAGAAAAAACATCTAGAATGATTTATAATAAAAATTATTTAAGAAATCAAAATATTACCTTTTTATCAATCGATTTAAATCGATTGGGATTTTATTTCTCAACGGGTCAAAGAACAAAGCGCTATTTCTCCAAAGGTCGAGGACAACGAGCATCCAATGCGCACCTTTGTTATACGGCATCAAAACTAATTCACCAAATTTGCAATGTCGTACCACGTTTCCAACGTCCTTGACTCGTTTTGACAAATAAGCCTCCTCCTCGTCATTTTCGATGTACGAACTTAAGCTCGGATTTATAAAACAATAATTTCGAGTCTTCTTCGCCTTTTCTAGCCTCGAGCATAGATAGCTATGACAAACAAATATTTAGTTGATCAAAACACTAAATATTGAATATTGATATTAAAAAATGCATATAAAGAAAAATCTTACTCCATATAAACCGTTATGCTCCCCGCGCCAATTTCCAAGTATTGCAAAAAATTGGAAACGTCTTCAAATGACACCGGAATCGGGATAGCCGCGAGACTTGGACTAACATTGACCATAATCACATCCCCTTCCGGTAACATTACTTTGTTGGCATGTTGAGCGAGCAATCGATACTTGGGATTAATCACCTTGTACGGAATCTTCTTAGCATCATCGATGCTAGCTTCACTCTTAAAACCGAGCTTTGAGAGTTGTTTGACAACCGGACCGCGACTCTCTATTCCCATGTCCATTTCTATGAGTCTCTTCGGCCACGAGACAAACCCGCCTATAGCATCTTCAATGGTTTGAGCTTCTTCGGTGGGAATTGGAAATTTTGCTTTTTTAATCAAAACCCCCAAAAACGGCCACGCGTAAATTTTCTTCCTCCAAAGGTGAGAAATGAACTACGCCTCCATTCATGTACGCTCGCCCATTTGCAACATGAATTGTGCCTCCTTTCACAACATCATCAATGAAAAGAAGACACTCAACGCTTTCATCCAAACTCGGTGTCATCGGCGTGGTTGGATTCAAAGAGCAACTAGCACGAACACTATTGGGTTTTTCCACAACGACATGATCGATCTTCGGACGATCATCAACGATGTTAGGATCGATCTTCGGACGATCGCCAACATCGTCGTGTTCTAAGCAAATCACGAATATATATCAATATCTTAATACCAAAATATTTAGCTTTATAGATAAAAAAAAATAATGAACATACCTAAAGAGACCGCGTCATTAACGTGTTCTTCAACGTTTGCCATCTCTTCATCATCAACAACCTTGTCCTTGAGATTCTCTTCCACACGCTCGACACTAGGTGACTCGATATTAGCATCTCCGACATTAATGCTACCATTTCCACCGAAGGCTTTCATCACCAAAGATTTCAACTCGCTCATCTCCCGACGCATCCTAATCAATTCTTCGTTCGGCGTTGGAGGAACAAAGTACTTGAAACGCGAAGTGTGTTTGGATTGACCGCAAACTCGCGACGTTCCCAAAGCTTCTTGCAAAATGCTCTTTCCCGATTCCGGCACCCATGTCCCTTGTGTTGCTTGTTGTGATAACGTTTTCTACACAAAATTATTTTCAAATAAAATTACAAGATTAATTGTTATAACAAATGTAAAGTACTTACGATTTTTTCTGCCATTAGTTTGTCTTTCTCATCCTTGTAGTTATCTACATCTTTCATTCGCGAGTCAATCCAAAGTTCCTCTTTCGTAGGCCATTCCCCCGTTTCTTCGTGCTAGTAAGAAGTAATTATACAATAATTAATAAACAATGGAAAATTTGGAATAACTAAAAAAATAAATGAACCTAACCTTTTCTTGATCAAGCTTTCGATATCCATTTCGGCCCGTTCGAGATTTGTACACACTTTTTCCGGTATTTGCTTTCCCATGTTCCGATGTTTGTTTGACCACTTCGGTTCGTCTATACTCAACAAATGCTATCCAATCTTTTTCGGTGACACTTGTGTAGAATTTCAAAACACAAGCCGGTCTCTTTAAGGCGATTGGATCGTTGATGTTATCTTTGAGTAGATCGTTGTATAGCTCCTGACGAAATAACCTTGCCGCTTCTCCGACTCTCATAAGGCAATCGTGCTTTTGTTCAATAGGAATCGTAAATCCTTCTAACATTTCGTTCCAAATCCGTTCTTTAATTTGATTATTCTCTTTAGATCTCCAATCGCGCATCGAAAGTGGAACGTATTCTCTAGCTAGCACGCCAAAGTAACTCGACAACTCATCACCCTCTTTACCAATTGGTTGTCCCTTATCATCAAATTGTACCGGAATTTTTTTACCTAGAGTTTTGGCCTTATTAACCCGACTCATGAGAGTGTTTCTTCTTTTTCCTTTTTCATCGGAATTTAGTGCTAGTTGTCTTCTAACTTTTCTTTTACCACTATCGGTAGAAGTAGTAGTAGTGGACGACATTGAATCTAATAAACAAAATTCAAAACATAATTTCAATTTTCAACTCAAATGTAATCAAAAGTTCAACTCAAATGTAATAAAAATCCAATATAAACTCAACTCCAATCACAATATAAACTCAAATCCAATCCGATTCTAAACAAAAACACAATTTCAATCCCAATTCAATCTAATATCAAATATATTTCTCAAATCAAATATCAAACTTAAATTCAATAAACTCAAATCCAATACAATATCTCCTAATTTCAAATCAATATCGAATTCACACTAAATAAGTCCATGTAAAAATGTTCAAAAACATTACCCGGAGTTGGACGAGCACAAGGGCGGCGAAGAGAAGGTGGTGAGATGAGGGCCGGAGAGGTAATGGCCGAAGGCGGTGAGGTGAGGGCGTGCGGCGAGGTGAGGGCGTGCGGCGAGGGTGGACGCGAGCGAGGTGAGACCGGAGGGCGCACGGCAATGTGAGGGCCGGAGGGCGGCGTGGGCGCGCGGCGACGTGAGGGAGGGGGCGGGGGCGCCGAGAGAGATGAGTGAGGTGAGGGTCGGAGAGAGGGAGAGAGCGCGCGGGGCGAGGGCGCGGGGCTCAGCGAGGTGAGTGACGGAGAGAGAGAGAGGGGCCGAGAGAGAGAGTGGTGGCGAGAGAGGGGCGGGGCGGCAAGAGAGTGGCGGAGAGAGAGAGAGGGACGAGAGAGATGAGTAGTGGAGAGAGAGATTAGAAGAAATGAAGTAGAATAAGGAATGCGAATGAGGGAAAATTGAAAAAAAACGCTAAGTATAGAATATGAAATGGGCGGGTAGTTAAAAAAATTTGAAATTTTCAGATTTTAAAACGCTCCTACAATGCTTATTCTAAGCATTGTAGGAGCTCGCCGTAGCTATGTATATTTCTCGCTGCGGCGAGATGCTTCTACAACGCTTATAATAAGCGTTGTAGGAGCCTCACCGCGGCGAAACCAAATTCTCGCTGCAGCGAGCGTTACCCAGAAAATTCTTGTAGCGGCGAAAATATGCCATCGCCGCGGCGAGGATAACCCTAGATGTCCTCGCTGCGGCAGTATACAATTTTCCCCGCGGAGAAACCTTTCTACAACGCTTAAACAAGCGTTGTAGAATCCTCGCCGCGGCGACAGTGAATTGTCGCTGCGGCGAGGAATACATTCGCCGCGGCGTAAAATGTATGATGCCGCGGCGAGACTATATGTCTGGAACATGGTGCTCTCGGTAAGATTTTCGCCGCGGCGACGACGTGATCCCGCCGCGGCACAGGACTCCTGCCGCGGCGAGATTTGTACCTCGCCGCGGCAAAAAAATCACGCCGCGGCAATATACAAATCCTGCCGCGGCGACAACCTTTCTACAACGCTTAAACAAGCGTTGTAGAATCCTCGCCGCGGCGAAAGAGAATTGTCGCCGCGGCGTGTAATAGTTTCGCCGCGGCATACAATGTATGTTGCCGCGGCGACACTATGTGTCTGAAACATGATGTTCTCGGTATGATTCTCGCCGCGGAGAAGTTGTACCTCGCCACGGCGAACGCATATTTTTGCCGCGGCTAGGACATTCTACAACGCTTATGGAAGCGTTGTAGAATGTTCTCGCCGCGGCGAAGTAGAAATGTCGCTGCGGCGAGTGACACGAGACTGGTGATATAAATTCTCATTTCTCGTCTTTTTCACTTTGAACTCTCTCATAACCTCACTCGAAAAAAGATTTCTAGTACCTTTCCGACTCATTCTAGAGCGTCCTTGTTTACTAGTCTCATCTACACATTCAAATCTTGTAAGTTCTTCTTTAACTTGTTCTAATTGTTGTTCTCTTGATAGTTACTAATTAGAATGGGCAATTTTTTTGTATAATTAGGGTTTTCTATGAAGATGAGAAAGTGGATGTGGGAGAATAGATTGAATGATATATATCGGAAAGGTGTATATGAGTTTTGTGATTTTGCTAGAGAGAACATGGTAGATGTGAAATCTATTCGTTGTCCTTGTATTAATTGTGGAAATCATAGACATTTTTCGATTGATGTCGTTTGGACCCATTTGTTTGCCTGGAATAATGACCTCGTATCAAAGATGGTTCTACCATGGTGAGGTTTTTCGTTCTACGGAAAATGAGGATGATGTTGAAGATGATATTGATGATATGTGCGGAATGATGAATGATTTGGAGGACGATTTTGTTGAGCGACTGGAATTGTTTGAGTCCATGATGAATGATGCGGAGACACCATTATATGAAGGGTGTACAAGCTATTCGAAGTTGTCATTTTTAGTTACATTATTTTATTTGAAGGCGTCGGGGGGTTGGACAAATACTAGTTTTACTCTATTGTTGGAAACACTGAAAGAGGCATTTCCGAAAGACAATAAAGTACCTTTAAGTATGTATGAAGCAAAGAAGACTTTGGGTACATTAGGCATGAAGTACGAGAAATTTCATGCGTGCCCAAATGATTGTGTTTTATATAGACACGAGTATGAAGATCTAGATGAATGTCCGACGTGCAAAGAGTCACGGTGAAAGAAGGGTAAAATTCCATGTAACGGGGTTAAAGGAGTTCCAGTTAAGGTACGTACATTTTCATCACTTGATTAGGAAATACATGTAGCTCATATTCATTATTTATTATTGATTTTCGTTAAATATATTTCAGTCGTTATGGTACATTCCTCCAATTCCGCGCTTTCGTCGAATGTTTAATAGTGTCAAACACGCGAAGAACATGGTTTGGCACTCCGAAAAGCGTATTGATGATGGTATGTTGAGACATCCTGCTGATGCTGCACAGTGGAAATCATTCGATTTAGAGTATAAGGATTTCAGTGTTGATACTCGAAATTTGGACCTTGGTCTAGCTTCTGATGGAATGAACCCGTTCAGCATGATGAGCAGTAAATACAGTGTTTGGCCGGTTATACTTGTGAACTACAATCTCCCTCCAAAGCTATGTATGAAGAGAAAGTTCTTGATGTTAACGCTTTTGATTTCAGGACCGAATCAACCAGGAAATGATATTGATGTCTATTTGGCACCGTTGGTCGATGATTTGAAGATGTTATGGGAGAAAGGGATGGAAGTTAAAGACGCTTACCGTGGAGATTCGTTCAACTTAAGGGCAATGTTAATGTGGACTATTAACGATTTTCCGGCCTATGGAAACTTGTCAGGATACTCTGTGAAATGCTCGATTGGTTGTCCGATTTGCATGAAAGACACATCTTCCATCCGTTTGAAGCATGGTAAGAAAACTGTTTTTCTGGGTCATAGAAGATTCTTACCAAGAGATCACTCGTATAGAAGATTGAAACAAGCATTTGATGGAAATTCAGAAGAACGACCCCCTCCTAGAATTTTGTCTGGTGAAGATGTCTATAAGATAGTTAAAAACGTCAATGAAGTGCTTGGGAAAAGAAAGCGGAGTGCTAGTACTAAAGAATCGTTCAAAGAGAATCCTTGGAAGAAGAAATCGATTTTCTACGACCTTCCTTATTGGAAGACACACTACGTCCGGCATTGTCTGGATGTTATGCACATCGAGAAAAATGTTTGCGAATCGCTTATTGGTACACTTCTTGATGATCCAAATAAATCGAAAGACGGAATAAAATCTCGATTGGATCTCAAAGAGATGAATATAAGAAGCATTTTGCATCCCGATGAGGGGGGTGGGAAAAAAACAAAATTACCACCGGCAAAGTACACTCTAGATCGAAAGGAGAAAAAGAAATTGTGTAACTGGTTTGCTTCTATTAAAGTCCCCGAAGGTCATTCGTCAAACTATAAGAGGTTCGTGTCTTTGAAAGATTTGAGACTTATTGGAATGAAGACGCACGACTGTCATGTGCTGCTACAACAAATGTTGCCTCTTGCTTTGCGAGGAATTGTGCCAAAAGATGTGAGGTTTGCAATATCAAATATATGTGTATTCTTTAACTCGATTTGCTCGAAGGTCATCGATCCAACTCGATTGGATTTAATGCAGTCAGAATTGGTGAAAACTCTGTGCTTGCTTGAAAAGATCTTTCCACCTTCGTTTTTTGACATAATGATCCACTTAACCGTCCACTTGGTACGTGAAGTGAAATTAGGAGGGCCCGTGTTTTTACGGTGGATGTATCCAATCGAACGTTATATGAAAGTGTTGAAAAGCTACGTGAAGAGCTACAATAGGCCGGAAGGAAGCATAGTTGAAAATTACATAGCAGAAGAGTCGGTTGAGTTTTGTTCTGAGTATTTAGCTAAAACAGACGAAATTGGGTTACCCAAGAATACCAATTTTGATTCAAAAGCTCTATCTACAGGTATTTTTTTAACACTTTATTTGTTTATTTAAATTATATATGAACATTATTTTTAAGTATTCGTTTCCTCATAGGTACTTATTCGATCGTCAACCGAAAAGAATAGGAGCAAGCAAGTCTTCATGCGCTACACAACGTTTCCGAGGTCACGCCATTTGTGGATATTCATTTGAATGAGTTGAGAGTGAATAATCCAAAGAAGGGTAGAAATGAAAAATGGTTGCAAGAAGAGCACAACCGTTTGTTTCAAAACTGGCTTGGAAAACGCTTATTTAAAGAGGCAGGACATTCATCTACGTTGAGTAAACTATCTGGCGGGCCTTCCTCAATGGTTACAAGGTGCACTGCTTGGTCTGTTAATGGTTTTACATTTTACACAAGAGAACGAGACAACAAGCATCCCGTACAAAATAGTGGTGTTACATTGTTTGCCGAAGCTTTACATGTTTCGTCGGCAAAAGATAAGAATCCAAAACATGCTTTTATGAAGTATTACGGATACATTGAAGATATTTGGGAACTTGATTATTGCGGGTTGCGAGTCGCATTATTCAAGTGCAAATGGGCAGACAATAATCACATTAAAGTTGATAATGAAGGAGTTACAATTGTCGACTTTAGACGGATTGGCTACGAGAATGATTCATTTATTTTGGCTTCGCAAGCAAGTCAAGTGTTTTATGTTTCGGATCCAGCAAATCCTGAGTTATCGTTAGTGGTTCATATGAAAGCGAGAAACGGTAACGAAGAAGAAGACGAAGACATGTCTAACATTCCTCCGTTCACATCAGGATTACCGCCAATTGATCAAGAGATTGATGATTTTGATGATGACGATGTTTCACATCTACTTCGTAAGGATATAGATCCTATTTTTGTTTGATATTGAACATTTAGATAATGTATTTTCATTTTGGATTTTATGTTATTCTCCTGTGGACAACGTTATTTTTCATTCAAAATTTCTCTATACAATGTCATTTACATTAAAATTACATTTCTCCGACATCGCCGCGGCTGAGTATAACTCTCGCCGCGGCAGGATAATCTCGCCGCGGCAGTATACAAATCCTGCCGCGGCGAGAACCTTTCTACAACGCTTAAACAAGCGTTGTAGAAACCTCGCCGCGGCAACGTATAGTCCATGCCGCGGCGAGGTTAGGTCGCCACGGCCGGAATATCACCTCGCCGCGGCGAGATATCTTCTTAAAAACTCAGACTCTTGGTATAAAAAAAACGAAATCTCGCCGCGGCAGTATACAAATTCTGCCGCGGCGAGAACCTTTCTACAACGCTTAAACAAGCGTTGTAGAAACCTCACCGCGGCAACGTATAGTCCATGCCGCGGCGAGGTTAGGTCGCCGCGGCGGGAATATCACCTCGCCGCGGCGAGATATCTTCTTAAAAACCCAGACTCTCGGTATAAAAAAAACAAAATCTCGCCGCGACAGTATACAAATTCTGTCGCGGCGAGAACCTTTCTACAACGCTTAAACAAGCGTTGTAGAAACCTCGCCGCGGCAACGTATAGTCCATGCCGCGGCGAGGTTAGTTCACCGCGGCGGGAATATCACCTCGCCGCGGCAAGATATCTTCTTCAAAACCCCAGACTCTCGGTATAAAAAAAACAAAATCTCGCCGTGGCAGTATACAAATCCTGCCGCGGGGAGAACCTTTCTACAACGCTTAACAAGCGTTGTAGATACCTCGTCGCGGCAACGTATAGTCCATGCCGCGGCGAGGTTAGTTCGCCGCGGCGGGAATATCACCTCGCCACAGCGAGACAAGTTCTTAAAAAACACAGACTCTCGGTATTAAAAAAATCAAAATCTCGCCGCGGCGAAGTAATATTTTAGCCGCGGCGTAGAGCACTCGCCGCGGCAGGGACTATACGGTGCTGCGGCGAGAATAGTCACACCGCGGCGAGAAAGGTACCTAGCTGCGGCGAAGAAGAACTCTACCACCTAATCATTCACTTTTTTTCCAATATTTAACCTGTTCTCCAACTAAAAATGATCATTCAATTAAAATTTCTACAATCAATAAAACAAACCAAACTAGTCTTAAACATATAACATCAAGTTTCAAACATATATGAAATAAAACACACCAAACGAGTCTCAAACAAAGACTGAAGTCTCAAACACACAAATAAAACACAGTAATCTAGTCATAAACATAAACAAACCAAGCGAGTCTTAAACTGAAACTTAAATTTAAAAAGAGTTTGAAATTTATATGGAAGAGTTGGTGTTGTTGGTTCGTGAAATTTACTCGTCATTCGGTGGTGGTGGTGGTGGGTTCGCCGGATATTGAGGAGGTTCCATATGCGGTGGCCACTGTGGTGGTGCGTACGGATAGTCGGAGTACTGAGGATATGGAGGAAATAACACCTGATTCTCTTGGTTGATGTCCCACCGAGAGTAGAGATCGTTCAATTGATTGATGTGAGAGACGCCATACTCTGCTTGTTGGTGCATGTACTGTTGCGTGTGTTGGAACCCGCCGATGAGATAGTTGGAGCAATGAGCAATGTAGTCGATGGTGGCGGGGTCGATTACTGGAGGTGCTGATAAGCGCAATAGGGGCTTCGCTTCCTCCGCTTGTGGATCCTCCTTAATCTTGTACCGCTCGATAATAGAATCCGTAATAGGCCCCATTGGACTGTTGATGGTATCCCTTTTCGAGCGTGGTACCCCCGCATTTGTACAAAGGCCGGTAATGATCGACGGATATGGCAAACCGTGTCGTTCATTAGTATAGTCGAGTTTCTTCATCCAAGTATAGATGAATCGACCGACGTTAATGGAAAGGCCTTTAACAATGTAGAACAACACCTGGATACGATCCTCGTCGAGAGTGGTGAAGTGCTTGATCGGATAGAGACGAGCGCAAACAAAGTAAATCCACGCTTTAGCAATCCTGGTGAGTTGGTCACGCTTGAGTACCCTTTTTCCTTTTTCAGTGACCCAATCCTCTCCCGGAATGCACAACACCCGCGACATCTCCTGATGGCTGCAACTTCTTAGCCATTCTCGATAGCCCTCGTTCTCGAAAGGCACATCTAGGGTCCCAAGAAGATCGTTGATAGCTTCGATACTCATATCAACCGGTTTCCCACGGACCGTCACAACATCACTTTGGGAGTCCGGCAAGTTTGCGTAGAATTCGTACACGAAGTTGACATTCGAATCGAACTCGGGTACATCACAGTACCTCCCCCAATCATGACCAACTATGATGTTGCGGATTAGCTTTCCTATATCCGACGTATTGCTTACATTGAATCCTCTCTCATGGATAATGTTACGCGGCAAGATTTTGTCGTAGCGTTCCTCCGCGACCTTGCTAGTAAAGATACTCGAGTTGTATTCCTCTTCGGGAGACTGTTGACGAGGTCGCTTGGTTTTTCCTTTACTCTGACCTATGGAAGAGCTCGGAGCCTTGGAGCCCGCCGTGTTTTTAGTTCGACGCATTTTCAAGCTCCTACAAAATATAATCATAAACAATTCTACAATTAACATATAACAAATTATATATCAATTCCAAGAATATATATTTAAACATGACAAATTAAAACAATTCCAACAATCACAAATAATTCATAAACAATTCGACCAATCACAAATTCATGAACAATTCGATCAATCACAAATTCATAAACAATTCAATCTCAACATTAATATACATAACCATTTTAACCACTAACCTATGTAACAATATGTCAAACACAATCCAGACATTTCAATTTAACTCAAATTCTCATTCAAATTCATTCATATCAACAAAACCCTAAATTCACTCATTCAAATTCCACTAACCTAAATTCACTCATTCAAATTCCACTAACCTAAACCCTAATTTCTTGTTCTAAAAAGAGAAAATCAAACAAAACCCTAAATTTGTGAATTAAAAAAATCAAACTATATGCAATTCGGGTAAACAACAAGAAATCCATATCAACAACACGAAATTAAATCAATAACCACCTTAAAAAACTTTTAAAATCATACCTTACAATGAGGCGGCAAGAGAGAGAGAGAGAGAGAGAGAGAGAGAGAGGCGCGAGAGGAAGCACGGCGAGGACTCGGCGAGAGAAAAATGGCGGCGAGGACAAGGCGAGAGAGAGTTGGCGGCGAGGACAAGGCGACGGCGAGATTTTGGGGCGGCGAGGACGTGGCGAGGGATTTTGGAAGAAAAAAACTGGAGAGATGCGGCCGAAAATGGTTGTCTCGTGTGTGGGTATTGGAAAAAATGAGAAAAAAAACTGAAAACGGCCTTTTATAGTGAAAACCTAAAAAACCTCGCCGCGGCAAAATGTTCCTACAATGGATATTATACCCGTTGTAGGAACGTCTCGCCGCGGCGAGATTCCTCAATCGCCGTGGCGATACAGTTTCTTAAAAAACTGCTTGGCCACGGTATCCAACTCGCCGCGGCGGAGAATATTTCTAGCCGCGGCGAGTTATCTTCGCCGCGGCAAGATATATAACTCGCCGCGGCGACGAGTTTCTACAACGCCTTTGTTTAGTGTTGTAGAAACCACCCGCCGCGGCGAGAGATGAATTTCGCCGCGGCGGATTACATTTTTTTACAACGCTTTCACTGTGTGCTGTAGTAAGTTCTCGCCGCGGCATAAAACACATGGCGTCGCGGCGTGGATTCTACAACGGATTGTTAAAGCGTTGTGGGAAATCTGAAACACCAGGTTTCTACAACGCTTAACTATATGCGTTGTAGAATCTCCAAGTTTCTACAACGCTTAACCATATGCGTTGTAGAAACTTGGTGTTTCTACAACGCTTATCCATAAGCGTTGTAGAAACACCAAGTTTCTACAACGCTTGTCATAAGCGTTGTAGAATCCTTAGTTTCTACAACGCTTGTCATAAGCGTTGTAGAAAGTGGGTTGTATAATCCAACATTTGTAGTATTGGCTAGTGTTTCTTGCACGACAACTGGCTAACATGCCGGCAAACAAAAAGATATGATTGCGATTTGAATTGGACCAAAAAGAGCATCTTCTATGAGTTGTCGTACTGGTCAGAGTTGGAGTTGAAGCACAACATGGACGTCATGCACATAGAGAAGAACGTGTGCGAGAATCTTCTCGGGACCATGCTCAGCTTGGAAAAGAAGAACTATGATACGGAGAAGGCGAGGTTTAACTTGATGGACTTGAAAATCAAAATATACCATTCAAAAAATGATTGATTCACCGAAATTGGGTTTGGAAACTAAAGAAATTGATCAAAATCACGTACGATTTTTTTAAATGAAATCATTGTTGATGTCGAAAACCTAGCACTCAACAATCACGAAGAAAACTATATGATAAAGTATTTATTCGATTTATATTTAAATGGATCTCAAAATACTTCGTAAATGAATCTGGCTAAACATAAGTAACAGAAAATGAATTGTTGTATTGACTGAACTTTGATTATAAACGAGGTCACTGGAAAAGAATATACTCAGCGAACTCAAGATTATAGACTTGATCGTAAATTGCGGATTAAAAGTAAAGGTTCGACGTGAGTAAAAAATCGTCCAAATTCTCTTTGAAGGAGATAATTTCTAGGCTAGGCGAGATACGGAATCGTCGGGGACATGAGGTGAAGATTTCGTCTGCTACTTGGTGAAAGTCGTCCTAGATCCGGAATTTGTGGCGGGATGCATGCTTTGACTGAGACTTCACCTTCGACCGTGTTGAGCGGGCTTCAAGGAATACTTCGCTGGGAAGACAAAGGATAGTCATCCTTATCCAAACCAGGGCCCGAACTGGATCTCGAGACGTGATAAGCTAGAGATTGATTGGGCTTTTCGTCCAGCATTGGACTTCGTAAAGGCCCAATAAAAGTTTTTAAAATAAAGGGTCATTTTTAACTCCCCACAATAATATATATCCTAACATGAAGAGTTATTTTAGTATTTCTATATTATAAGTGATTACTATGCAATAGCATATGAAACTTTGACTATCTTGCTAAAGAATTAGTTTAATTAAGCTACTTTATATAAAAATTACTTTTAAAAATATATGTTAATTAGTATGTGTATATATATTTATATATATTTTAGACACCATATATGGATTTTGTATCACGTATTTTATATTGTATTACGATACATAAAATACAAAAAAAATGCAACCCAAAATGAAAAATGGGAATTAAGTGAATAGTCTAATATTAATATTCTGTCCTTCTTATAAAAAGAGACAGTTAAATTTATTTTTTAATTAATTAATTTATTGCGGGTCGGTCTGATAAGTTTTTTTTTAGTAAAATGAAATTTGTGATATAATCTTAAAAGATATTAGAAGAATGATTAGTTATGATAAATTTTTTAATGAAATATACTCAACGAGGAATACCCAAAAGTACCCCTCAAAAAATAGACAAGACAAATGGACAATATGGTAAAACAGTAATGCAAGTTGTTTTTTCCCTTTATGTGCAAACCTTGGTGATTCTAGAACTACACAATGAAAGACTAAATCACAATCTAAGGCCACAGAAGAGCATCTTTTATTTTATTTTATTTTTTATTTTTTTTTTTTTTACTTAGGAAAGTCATGCAAGTTAAATATCGGGCAGTGTAGTAAAATAACCAAAATGAAATTATGAAATTTGTTTTTAGCCTACGTTTCGCAACTTTTAAATAAATAATCAACAAGTTTAAAGTAACCTAGTTAGTTACAAATCTTTTAAATATTTGCTAAACATGAATCATGCAATTAATTAATCAATCAAAGAAATGTACGAACTTGGCAAATAACAACTATTTACGAAGTCAATTTGTTTGTCACACTCACACATACATGCATATTATATATACATATTCTTTTGTTCATATGTACGTACATTCAATTCCATGTATGTGTTGAAATTGAAGATTAAAAGTATCTCTCTCGCTAGCTTTCCTTTTTATAAATTAGAAAAGCAGTATAAAATGTGAATCATGTCAAAACATTCTACGATAGTGATGAAATTTTAGAAAATAACAAGACAAAAATTAGGAATAAAGTTTCAATCTAGGGGTGAGTAATTAACCACACATGAACACGTACGTAATACTGTCATATTATTATTATTATTATTATTATTATTATTATTATTATTATCGAAAATGAAATATCACACGCTATACATTACGAAATTTTTTTGTCTAAAAATAATATACCATCCAAAGGCTATAAACTAGTATATATCATCTGGATTTGGAATATATGATCAGATTCGACTCTATCAAAGAGACGGGGTCAATGGTGATGGCATGAGCACCATGATTCTCTCGTTAATGAAATCGAGGTTCTTTCTACATGAGCTATCAACGAGTCTAAGTCTAACAAACCAAGGAAGAATCCCAATTATTCGCCGGACTATTCATTACGTGGTTGCAAACTAATATTTTACTACCATAAATTAGTTTATACGTATGTTTGTGTTTTATTCGTATTCTATCTCATTTCGTTCATTGATATCTATCTTTGAAAACAATTATTTTAAATTAGTGTGCTATTCATTTCTTTTCTATTTTTATTTGTGTTAATTTTATGTATCACATTGCAACTATTATAAGCATATATAAACATTTGTAATTAATGTGTGCGATCTTGAATCCATTGACAAAATCATTGATATTAACGTTTATAAAGAACTACGAACGAGCGGACTACGAAAAAAATGAAAGATTCTTTATTATTGGGCTAAAATTGAGTTTTTGGTTTATGTTTTCTTGACTTTTTTTTTTTCAGGATTTTATAATTTGAGAATTCAGAGACATGCCATGACTATTTTAAGTATAATATGATTTATTTCCATTTTAATGATATTTTATTTTTGGAGAATTTGTCCAAACTATGAGTGATTTTGAGAGAGTTTACGAAAATATATAAAACTAAAAAATTTATCATATTATGTCCTGCCATTTCAAAGCCTCATGCACTATTACCTAATTACCCTTAGAGCATCTTTAATGGTTTGTAGCTTAACAATTGTGAGGACTTGCTAGTAATTAGCAAAAGTTGTAAGTTAGTTGCTTACCATTATTTTGCATTTTACCTATTAGCTTAACTAAGCTACCTTGCTTAGCAAATTAAATGAGTCAATTTTTTATTTTATTTTATTTAATAAGTGGGAATTGAATAGAAAATAATAATAAAATATTAATTATTGACATGTGGGATAAAGTTAAGATAGGAGAGTGATTTAGCTTACCAATAGAGAACAAATTTGCTTAAATTAGTTGTAGCTTAAATTGCTTATGTGGCAAGTTAAGCAAATATGGTATTTGCTTACCATTAAAGATGCTCTTATCAGCCTATTTCCCTGTCTTTTTTTTTAACCAAACTTCTTACACCCTCTTACACACGCGCCATTCCATCTTCTCCGTTTTTTTATTAAAAAAAAAACTCCATTTCGATCTGTTCTCTCTCTGCTTCTTTTTTTTCTTTCTTCGGCGATCTCCTCCATTAGAGAACCCCCAGGGCCACCATAAATCAATGCCGACGACCACCAGCCCCAAGGTATTTCCTTCTTCTTATTTGCATGTACATTCTCTGCCCATTCTCTTTTGTTTGTGTCATTTGCTATACCCGAGAGAACCGACAGAAACCACTCGACAAAGACCCCGCCTTTCATCGCGATTCAGGAACCAGCAACGCTTTCAAACTCTAAAAAGAAATGAGGAAGATAAGCCCTTTCAAATAGCATGTAAACCCTTGAAAAGAAGAAAAATCTCCATCCATTGGCGTTTCTAGTCCACGGCATATTTCTGGAGTTTTGTCTTCTCCAAACAAGCATGAAACGTCAAAGAAACCTGGAGCAGAAACTCCCAAAGGTGCCTGGACCAAGCGCAAGCCTCCCTCCTTGAAGAATTCCGATGAAAAGCTTTCTAAAACAACTAGTGTCGAATGGGATGTTGACGCCTATGTCATCGAGCCTCGCCCAAAACAGCCGCCCTCAGTAAGCTATTTTGTTCCTCTAGTGTTATTTGCAATTAGAGTTAAGCAAATATGATTTGTGGGCTTAAGAACGACAATGTTTTAGGTTTAATTGTGATGATTCTTATGTGTTCGGTGTTAGAAATGTTAGGCGTTTTCCATGACTAATTCGTCTTGAGTCGCAAAACATTGATAGGTTTGCAAGATTTAGTTCGTCTTGTATAACAAAAACATAGAAATGTTAGGAGTATTAGTGAAAATATAGTCCAAAGATCTTTAAACCAAGTTTCGAGTTTAGTGTCACTATTGTAACTAATTGAGTATTAGTTACTAAATTGTAACTAATTCATTATTAAAATACGCAACTAATTGAGCCGGTTTGATGTACAGGGTTGTAGGAAGTACGTTTCAGAGGAATCAATCACTTAGATCAACGTAGATATGTTGGCCTCTGAAATGGAGTTGCTCAGAGAGACAAGTTTTGGGTATTTCCTTAATATGCCCTCTATAAAAAGGTCATCGAAGGGGTCCAGCGGCTATATAGCCCAATAGAACTTAAGGTTTTGAAAAAAAATCATAGTTTGTCAATTATAAGCAAACTAGCCCAAATAAGATTAATTTAGGTTGGATTAAAATTTAATCACAACGTACTATAAAGACAGAATGTAAGTTTTATAAAGGCTGAATTAAAATTAATCGAGGCATGATTAAATTTAATGAAAACCTATACTCTCAATTGGCTATTTTGCTATATCTAATGAAACTATGACTATTTTGCAAAAGTCATAGTTTGAATCGGCTTCATACCATGTAATGATGATGAATTATGATGAATTATTGAACTGTTAGTCTAATTGCTCCGTTAATTAGTATTGAAATAAAAGCATAAATGTAGTATCTCATACTTTTAATGTTTGATGCACTTTTCTATTCTCTAAATAAACGTACTTTCCTATTTTGAAGATTTTGCAATATTTCGAATTTTTATGTCGAATAAAAAATAAATTATCATTTCTAACTTTAAAGCCTTGATTAAAAAAAAAAAAAAAATTAAAGCCTTATAAAAAAAATCATAAAAAAACCCTAATATAAAAAGCTCTGGTCTCGAAAATTTAATGGTACCAATTTATAAGTAAAAATAAAAAAATGAATAAATAAGAGAAAATAATCAGAGGTCGACTGTATCTCTTTTTCTCTCTTGAGTGTTGCAGAGTCTCTAGAATTCACGTTTCCCAAAAAACAAAAAGAAAAAAAAATAGAGGAAAATCCAGGGAAATAATATATCACCGTATTCCGTTGCGAGAAATAATTATATACATTTTAATTTTATACATATATTATCGCAGAAACCGACTTTGATACGATGGTCTCTTCGCCCAGTTAAATATTGGGCTTGGTTTATATTTTATCGCTGCGTATTTTATGCGTCTCTCTCCCTAGCTAGCGTAAAATAACTTTCAAACAGGTTCGTTCTCTGATCACTACATTCACACACAAACTTACATTGCTCTAGTTTTTGATCCGTTTTTCTTCATACGTTCGTCGCGTTTATTTTTGAATTATTATTATTGCTGTTATTATTATTCGGTGATTCAAGAATGGCTCTTCGAGGCGGTTTATTCACGGCACTGAAGTTTAGATCCAAACAAGGCCTCGCTGCTGTTTCTTGTGTGCGTTAATGTGAATTTTTCTGGTTTTGCAATCTGCGAAATCCATAATTTGTGTTTTTTTTTTAATTATTTAAAAGTGTATTTAATTTAATTATTTTGTACTCTGTTGGGACAGTTTTGTTGTTTTGTTGAGGTGAAGTGTGTTTGTCTTGGTCGTTGAATTCGTACTATTTGAACGTTTAGCACTGTCTTTTGAGGTTTTCTGACAAATCATGTGGTGACTTTTACTTTAGAACTCACTGGAACATTTCAATTTATTTATTTGTTAAACTTGAGTTTGAAACTTTGAATTTCCTGTAAAAAATTGCTATTGTGTTTGTGTGTAGAATTCAACATATGAATAGCTTGTGACTATAACATTTTACTGTTCCTGGTATTTTGCACTAATATTTTATTTGTCAAGAAGAGTAGATGACATAGTAAATTTGTAGGACTTGAAAGAGATTATTATTTGTAAAAGACTTATTTTTAGATTAGATAATCTTGTATGGTTAGTAGAGTCAAAACGTTATTATTATTGTTATTGAATATTTTGATAAGTTCTTCATAATGGGATTGAGTTTTGTTTTCTTAATTCATACCTCTTTTTTTTTTGTTTTTTTTTTTTGGTGTGTGTACAGAAGTTTGGATCCCGATACAATGGCACACGATACCTCTGGAGGTGGTTCAATGGAGAGAAGGCACGGGCTCTTGAAAGATCAAGTCCAATTGGTGAAGAGAAAGGATTTGGATCGCTACGAGATGGTTCCGATTAACGACCCTTTGTCGTTCGAGAAGGGCTTCTTTGTGGTTATAAGGGCGTGCCAATTGTTGGCTCAGAACAACGACGGGCTCATATTAGTGGGCTTGGCGGGCCCTTCTGGAGCCGGGAAGACCATTTTCACGGAAAAGATTGTCAACTTTATGCCGAGCATCGCTGTGATTTCCATGGACAACTATAACGACGCCAGTCGAATTGTCGATGGAAATTTTGATGGTAAAAATAATAAAAATAAAAAATGAGATAACTGAGCCAAGAACCTCGGTGAATTTCGTATCAATGATAATTTTTTTTTATTTTTTGTTTGGAAATACAGATCCGCGTTTGACAGACTACGACACGCTGCTTCAGAATCTCAACGACTTAAAGGCGGGAAAAGAGGCTCAGGTCCCGGTCTACGATTTCAAATCTAGCTCTCGTGTCGGATTCAGGTTCTTTTCTCCTCTGCTGGCTCTTCGAAATCACATGGCAAGATACAAAATACGACAGCGATTCTGAAGTATATGATCGAATCGTTTGGTTGAAATTTTGGCAGGACCGTTGAGGTCCCGAGCTCTCGGATCGTGATCATAGAAGGCATATATGCGCTCAGCGAAAGATTGCGTCCATTGATGGACCTTCGAGTATCGGTCACCGGAGGGGTTCATTTCGACCTTGTCAAAAGGGTAATAAGGGATATTCAACGTGCCGGCCAAGAGCCGGAAGAGATTATTCATCAAATATCTGAGACGGTATAACAATTGATATCCCATTCTTGAACCTCTTTTTGTGATGATCTTTAATTATCGAATTCTTGACATCTCTCTCTCTCTCTCTCTCTCTCTATATATATATATATATATATATATATATATATATATATACACACAGGTGTATCCGATGTACAAGGCTTTTATCGAGCCGGATCTCCAAAAGGCGCAGATAAAGATCAGAAATAAGTTCAACCCGTTTACGGGGTTTCAGAGCCCCACTTACATATTAAAAGTAATTGACGGCTCATTCAAGTCTTTTTTTAAAAGAAGATTCGTTTTGAAAATCGACAATCGAGCATTTTGTTTTGTGTAGTCCGCGAGGAAGGTGACAGAGGAACAAGTGAAGTCGGTTCTGTCTGAAGACTTTGTGGAATCGACAGAACAGACTTACGATATATACCTTTTACCACCCGGCGAAGACCCAGAATCGTGCCAGTCATATCTCAGGATGCGAAATAAAGATGGAAAGTATAGTCTCATGTTTGAGGTATGCTTAAAAGAGCACACACACACTCACATTACTTTTATGTTATGGCTACCTTTCTTTGGGGCTATTTTGTCACAAAGTGTGGATTTATTGTGCGGTCTGGAATAAATAACATATCTCATTCGAAGCTTCCCTCAGAAAGTTTTCAATGAGTTAGCTGTACTGTTTTGACTAAATTGTTGAGTTCGGTGGCTCTACTTAATTCTCAAAATCTCATCATTTGTATATGATGATATATAATCTGGTTCCCTCTTTCAGGAATGGGTCACAGACAATCCTTTCGTGATATCACCGAGAATAACTTTCGAAGTAAGTGTACGGCTTCTTGGGGGTCTAATGGCTCTTGGCTACACAATTGCAACTATCCTCAAAAGAAGCAGCCATGTCTTTTCCAACGACAAGGTCTGCGTGAAGCTCGATTGGCTAGAACAACTGAACCGCCAGTACGTTCAGGTATTTATATACGCATAAATACTGTGTGCGGTTGAAATTTGTGTAATAGAGTTTGACCTTTTTAATTTTTCTTGTGTATGATGATGTACGAAAAGGTGCAAGGAAGAGATAGGGCAAATGTTAAGAGCGTGGCTGAAGCCCTTGGTCTGGAAGGTTCATACACTCCCCGGACTTACATTGAACAAATTCAGTTGGAGAAGCTTGTGAATGAAGTCATGGTGTGAACAGATCTTCTTTTATATAAATGATCGCTATGCCCTTTGGACCATTTTCTCAGTTTCACCGTTGTTATGGCAGGCTTTGCCAGAGGATTTGAAGACGAAGCTGAGCTTAGACGAAGATTTTGTTTCAAGCCCAAAAGAAGCACTCTCTAGAGCGTCCGATAGGTTCATGAGAAACAATCATCTGAAGACGTAATTAAATAATAATAATAAAGTTATTATTATCATCTTTCTCTGCATAGGTGATTATATTACCCTCGAGTGCTTGTTATAAGATCATCTGTTTATCGCGTGTAGTGGCATGTCACAGTCATACAGAACACACAGGGACAAAAACTTGTCCAAGCTCGATTTCACCGACAATGGTCATAGGTTTCACGAGAGAAAATCCGAGGAGAATGCAGTGTTAGCCAATCAGGTATTCCGACTCCTTAAAATCGTGATATTACAGGTCTGTTTGGAACCCGGAAAAATGCGAGGGAAGGTGAAAATTTGAAAGAAAATGAAAACAGAAGGGAAAATTGAGGGAGAATCAAATTTTTTTTGTTTTGTTTGGAATTCTTGAAAAAATATGAGGGGAAATGAAGATGGGATAGTGAAAAGAGAGACAAATACGAATTTGGATGAATTTCATTTTCCACCAATTTTTTTAGGGAAAATAGGAGGGAATCCATTTTCTTTCCCCTCCATGGCAGTTGCTCACTAGTTTTTTTTGTTTGTTTTTCAGTTATCAGAACAAATAACATCGTTGAATGAAAGAATGGATGAGTTTACGATCCACATGGAAGAGCTGAACTCGAAGCTGAGACATCAGAAGAAGAACCCTTCAACAGCAAGTCAACAAAACATAGCGCTTCAAGCCGAAGTGTGCAACGGCTCTGATGCAACATCCTACTTCATGTCCAATTCCACCTCTTCTTCCCAGCTCTCTAAGGAGTTGCCAATTCTCGAAGAGGTATGTATTCTTAGGGGCGTGGAATAAGAATGACCGAGAAACGATGTAAAACAGAGTGGATCGCCGGACCATTCCCTTTGCTTCGCGAAACGAGAATGGTCCGGTTTCGGATAACGAAAGTGAAACCAGACCAGAACGGTTCCTAAGTTTTTATTTTTAAAAATAGACAAGAGGGCTCTAAGGCCCGGTTAACCGCACAAATGCATTATATTTTTTTATAGGCATTTTATCTAGATTGATATCTGAAATTCACAATAATTATTAAAAACTAGGCCAGACCAGCCTAAAACACAAAGAGCGATGACAAACACCAGCGGCATTAGTGGCCGCTGATGTCTAATACAGGTGGGACCCACCTGCATGTGGGGCCCACCGTGTATCAGACATCAGCGGCCGCTGATGCCGCTGATGTTTATCATTTTTGAAACACAACATCAGTATCATAGTTTTTCAGGTCTTATCAGTTGAAATCACCGAGCCCTTTTTGTTAGATGGGTACGAATAAACTGGTGGTCTTGTTGGCAGATATCGAGCATGGCTCGGGGACAAAGACAAATGATGCATCAGTTAGACAGTATCAGCAGTCTTCTCCGCGAGAACTCGACGGAGAAGAAGTCCCAGCAAGTCAGAACTCGAAGGAAAACCATATCATCTGATTCCGAATTCATCGCGGTTCCTCTCGTATTAACTCTTGCGATCAGTGGTATAGGAGTCCTCTTATATAAAGGTTTCTCGTCCCGAAATTAATTATATTTTTTATTTATATTTCCTTATATTTTTTGCTGTTGCTCGAACTCCGGTAATATATAAGATAATTCTAGTTTTAGGCTTTTTTGTTTACTGCCCAATAAATGTATTGGAGAGACAAGACCCTTCTGCTCGGGAAGTAAAAAAAAGACAATGCTGCTTTAGAGAGAAACAAAGCAATTTTCTGGATTCTCTTTGAGGATTAATGAAAGAAGGGGCTTTCTTGACCATTTTTGTTTGAAATGTTGGCTTTCATTTGGTCTTTATGATATTGAATGCCCTTGTAGTGTAAGCAAAATGGGTACGCTTTAAAATGTGTGTGCTCGAATGATTTTTTGTTCTAAAGTAAACATGATTTTCATTCTTTATTTTATATATATAGGAGTGAGATTAGCGTTTACAACATTGATGAGGTAAGTCTGAACTTAAAAATTTGATCCATTTTTTTATCCATTCTTTTTTATTTTTTCTATAGAAACTTTCAAAGTAAACAAACAAAGCTTTTTATGGTAAAAATAAAGTATAATTTTTGTTCTCACGACTCATGAGGACGGGTAACTGAAGGAGAGGAGTCCTTCTGACGCTGTTCCTCGTGCTTACATTTTATTTTTAATATTTTTGTCGTAACACTACGACATGCAATGATTTACCAGGGCTCTACAAGAAAAATTAATCTAAAAGCGTTACATCGTCAATTGACATTTAATATTAAAACAAAAAAAAATTATGAAAATAGTCAACTTAAACGTTTCACATTGCTAAATAGTCAACATTTGTTAAATCTTAAGTAAATAGCCGTAAATAATGACATGGTCTAATATATGGAAGTGGTTATTTATCTAAATTTTACGTCTGTAAATACATGAAAATGACTATTTACTTAAGATTTACCAAACGTTGGTTATTTAGCAATATCAAACTTTTAAATCGGTGATTTTCCTAATGGACCCTTAAAACAATGATGTAATATAAAGAATATTCCTGGGTATCATGAAAAATGAGGTATTTAGGAACAACATTAGAAATGCACTAAAAAGTTATTATATAGTAAATTGATGAGTTACTTTGAAATGCAATTGAAGAATAATAATTGTTAATTTTTTTAAACTATGATCAATCGTTTATATATAACTGATGTTTCCAAATAATAATTAAATAAAATTTTGGTTCCAGCATTTTGGATGATTACTTGGCTCCGGTGAATCTTGCAAAAATGAGAGTAAAGATGCATTACTTTCACTTTCTTAGTTATGATATAAACATAATAGTTCATGAGAGAATAACTATCTGGTCTTTCAAAGAAGCAGTGGTTGTCAATGGTGCCCACAAGAAAAGTTGTAATCTTTATATTGTACATTTGATGTAACAATGTTTCATGAAGACTCTTGTTTGTAATTGCTTATTCATTAATAAAAAGTTGAAACATTCATTCATTCTTCTGTGTCTGTTTGAAGCTTTATGATAAAACATTAGTCTTTAGTCCATAAACAAACTAAACAACTTACGAAGAGACATATGTAGATTTGCATGAACAAACTCTTCGTAGTTTGCTTAAAACGATATATTCGCAATCTAAGGGTCAAAGGACTATTGACCTCAGTATGATTGTTAGAAAAATCTATGATGTCTGGTTATGAGGCATTGAGAGTTGGAGACTCTATAGTTCTTCTAGGTATCTTCTGAATGTATTGAATTGACCAGTGCACTTCTAGAGACAAGATAAGAACAAACCATTTAACCTCTTATGTCTCGAAGTCACTACGTATGAATTGCATCGTGCTTACCTTAATCCTGAAATGAGACATGCCATTTCACACCTTACGTATTCTCATTTGAGAAAGTCAGAGTTCGGACTCACTATGTGATTCCGAACAAGGCCTATTGGTGAAGTACTAAGTTGTGAGAATGTCATGAGTAACTTTGTGAAGTTCTCATAGATATGGAATTCATGTACAAGATTGCTGAAATGCAATGTATATCACCTCATGCTTTGTTCCTTGGAGTGTGAATAAATGAGCTGGCCAGTGTCCAAATTGAGTCTTGACTTTTTTGGGATGAAACAATGTGACTTGTTAGCTCCTCGTCAATACATTGTTTCTAACTTATTCACTAGCGACAAAGGAGTTGAGGAAATAACAACTAGAAGTGTAAAATGGTAATTTTGTAAATCCCGACTAGCTGATGATATTCATGAAGGGTAAACACTAATAATATTCTATAGATCCACTCATTACAATTAGGTTGAATTCTTGAGTAGAAAATAAATTCATTTGAACATAGAGATTTTCAGTGTCAACTCTTTAGTGGAGTCAGTTGACATTAAGCTAAACTTGGAAAAGGTTTTGTGAACTTTTGAGTCCAAGTGTTTAGCTCAAGCTTTGTTCATTTGGATCCATTTGGTCACTGTCACGATTCACATCGAGTAGGAATAGTTAAGCTGGAAGCTAAGTCAAAAGAAGAACGAAAATTGTCAAAAGGGTATTTTTGTCTTTTGAGACATATGATGAAATGAATGTCAATAAATTTTTTGACATGCTCATCTGATGACATGCATCACTCGGCCAAAATTAGATTTATTGGGCCTTGTGGATTAATTTCATTTCATAAGAATTTTATTGAAAATTCTTAATGGGCCTTTCTCATGTTGTCATGAACAAATGAAGAAGCTTCTAGAAGCTCCTTCTAGAGAGCATGTTGGGCGCCTATTACCCAAGAGAAATCCGGATTTTCAGCCCCACTACCATGAGTTATAGAACTCTAATGAGAAAAATTTCTTGAGCGAAAATGTTTTTCATAAGATTATAAACATGATGTGTAAGATTAAAATGTTTTGATTTTTGAAAGTTTAATTGAATTTGAATTTTTACAAAACTAGTTTGAATTTTGAAAAACCGTTTTCGTTTTCAAACTTAGAAAATTTTGTCATCCAAATCAAATAAGTTTTCAAAATGTTTTCAAAACTATATCTATATCACATATGTTCAAAATCTATATGCTCTTGAAAATTTAAGTGGGAGGTCTCCTTGTAGACAGGCCGAAAAATAAAAAGATGTGTAATCTCAAACTTTCAAGTGTTCGAGTGAGTTGAAGTTCACACTTCCCTCATGCACTTTCCCGAAATAGAAAATAGGAAAAGATCCGAGTATGTGCCTTGTGCCTTTATGCACTAACACTACTCTGAACATGAAAATCTAAGATTCTTTTCTAGTTGTCCGCTCTATCGCTCTATAATTAGGAAAACCGTTTCCTAACTTATAAGAGTCGATGTACCAACTCCAAAAACTAAGTGGGAGGGTTATATCTGTTGTTTGTAACCCACGATCCCCAACACTAAGAGTCACCCTCGTGGCCCTCTCTTAAATGAGAGTACTCGAGGGCACTTTGCACTGATCATTGCTCAATGAGCTAAATCCGAAAGTGAGACAATGAGACAAGACCTCCCCTCGGCGGATTGTTTTTCAAAGTCAATCTTTTGGACTAAGTGGTTGGTTACACACTTAGACTCAATCCCTAGTAATCCTCCCTCGAGGCCCTGCGAAAGGATGTGAGTGATCAAACCAATTTAAAAGGTGGCTGGTCAAAATTGGTGTTTTGACATCTTGGCTAAGCATTAATGATGTGTCATTTACTTATAAATGGAGATTTTTTGTGGCCTTCCCTCGAAGGAGTAAATTATCGTTTAGTTTATAACACCTTTGGATTTTATCAAATGTTTAAAACTTAAATCCTGAACCAAAGACTAATCATAAATTTATAGGCAAAATGTCTCTCAACCCTCTCTCAACCATTCTTTCCTCAAATAAACTCGAAGGCGACAATTACGTCGACTGGAAACGTAACCTCGACATAGTCCTTACTGTCGACAAGCACAAATGGGTTCTCACCACCCCCTGTCCTCAAACAAATGAAGATTCGACGCAAGGGGACAAAGACGCCCTGGCGGCCTGGCTTCGATCCGATGAGATTGCGAGGTGCTATATTCTGGCATCAATGAACAATGCGTTGCAACAACAACATCGTGATTACGAAACTGCCACCGATATGCTCTACAATCTCAATGAGATGTTTGGAGGGCAAGGACGTCAAGCTAGGCAACAAGCGGTCCAGCAATTTATGAACTGTCGCTGAAGGCTGGGACTCCCGTTAGAGATCATATGATGCTGATCATTAGCTATCTAAATGAAATGGAGATCCTTGGATCTGAGATTGATGGGGAGACTAAAATAGATATGATCTTGGAAACTCTCCCCGAAACATTTGATACCTTCAAACTTAATTACTCCATGAACAAGCTAGAGTACACTGTTATCGAGCTCATGAAGGAACTTCAAACCGCTGAGGCACTCACGAAGAAAAAGAGGGCTCTAGGAGAGGTACATGCTACTGCCTCCACCTCTGGATCTAAGAAGAGACCTCTCAAGGCCGAGAATAAGAACCAACCTAAGGTTCAAATGAAGAAGAAGGCGCCAAAGGCTCCAAAGGTGGATAAGTCTAACGACAAATGCCACCACTGCAATGAGCCTGGTCATTGGCGTAGGAACTGTCCTGCCTACCTCAAAACCAAAGTAAAAGGAAAAGCAAAAGCTTAGAGGATGGCGACTTCTGCTTCAAGTGGGGTGATGGGAGCGTGGTGTCTGCGAAGGCTGTGGGATCCGTGACGCTATCTTTTGAAGATCGCACTTTAAATTTGAATAATGTTTATTATGTTCCTTCCTTTGGGAAAAACCTAATATATGTTGCTCAACTTTTAGAGCAAGATTATTATTTAAAGTTTATGAAGAATGGAATTCGTATTTCTTTTTCAAATTCCTTTGTCACTGATGCATGTATGAAGAATGGTCTTTTTTACATTTATCCCACTCAAGCTTCCATTTTAGACACCGAAATAGATAATGATCTAATTAGGGAGCCAAAGAGGATCAAACTTTCTCAATCCTCCGACCTAACAAAATCAACACACCTATGGCACTTGAGACTTGGTCACATCAGTCTAGATAGGATTAAGAGACTTGTAAGGGACGGTCCACTCCAAGCCTCTGCAATAGGTTCACTACCTACTTGTGAATCCTGCATAGAAGGAAAAATGACTAAGCGACCTTTCTCCGATAAGGGTCGAAGAGCCACTGAGTTGCTGGAACTAATACATTCTGATGTATGTGGTCCGTTCAGCCAACATGCACGTAGGGGATACAAATACTTCGTTACCTTCACCGATGATTACTCGCGATATGGTTTTGTCTATTTGCTCAAACACAAATCCGAGACCTTTAATGTATTTAAGGTCTTTAGGGCTTTAGTGGAAAAACAAACTGGCAAAGTGATCAAAACCCTTCGATCTGATCGAGGTGGTGAGTATATGTCTGGAGAGTTCGATGACTTTCTTAAAGAAGAAGGAATCGCTTCTCAGCTTACCGCACCTGGCACACCTCAACAAAACGGAGTGTCAGAGAGAAGAAACCGAGCTCTTTTGGAGATGGTTAGATCAATGATGAGTTACTCATCACTCCCTCCTTCCTTTTGGGGATATGCCCTCGAAAAAGCCGATTATATTCTGAACCAAGTTCCGTCCAAAACGGTTCCTGGTACTCCTTATGAACGATGGACTGGTCGTAAAGTAAATCTGGGTCACATCCGAATTTGGGGTTGCCCTGCACATGTGCTAAGGCAAAAGACTAGCAAGTTGGCTAGTAGGTCAGAATTGTGCCTGTTTGTGGGACATCCAAAGGAAACCAAAGGTTTCATTTTCTATAGTCCCGAGGACGATAAGACTTTCGTTAGCATGAATGCTCGTTTCCTCGAGGAGGACTTTATGAAAGATGTAAAACCTTGAAGCAAAATTGTGCTTGAAAAAAAGTTGGGCGAGGAAACTTCTACCTCATCTGTAAGAACTGTTCTTACCCCAACTGAAACACAACCTAACTCATCAGAATCTCGTCAAGTAGTACTTCGACGTAGTGGGAGGGCTACTCAAAAGCCTGACAGGTACATGTCCTATGGAGACTCTCTTGTAGCAGTCTCTGACATGGATGATCCTGTTTCCTATAGCCAAGCAATGGCTTGTTCTGAATCAAACATTTGGCTTGACGCCATGAAAGTTGAGATGCACTCGATGTATGTCAACAAAGTCTGGAAACTTGTAGACCTTCCTGAAGGGATTAAACCCGTAGGGTGTAAGTGGATATACAAGAAGAAAAGGGGTCCTGATGGGAACGTCGAGACGTTCAAAGCATGACTTGTGGCGAAGGGTTATACCCAACAAGAAGGGATTGACTATGAAGAAACCTTCTCGCCAGTCGCGATGCTTAAATCCATCCGCATACTTCTATCCATAGCTGCAGCTCTCGACTATGAGATCTGGCAAATGGATGTCAAGACAGCCTTCTTGAATGGCAATCTTGACGAGCGCATTTACATGGCTCAACCAGACAGTTTCATGGAAGAAGGTCAAGAGACCAAGGTTTGTGAGTTTCTTAAATCCATTTATGGATTAAAGCAAGCATCTAGGTCATGGAATATTAGATTCGATGAAACTGTGAAGAGCTTCGGTTTCGAACAGTCAATAGATGAGCCTTGTGTTTACAAGTTAATACACGAAGGAAAAGTTGTGTTTCTAGTACTATATCTCGATGATATACTACTCATTGGTAATGACGTGGGTAAGTTATCTGAGGTTAAGGTCTGGCTAGCAAAGCAATTCGACATGAAGGATCTAGGAGAAATCGCGTACATTCTGGGGATCGAAATCTTTCGAGATAGGAAAAACCGGACCCTGTCGCTCTCTCAAGCATCTTATATTGATAAGGTGATGGATCGCTTCTCGATGCAAGACTCCAAGAAGGGCCAAACACCCTTTAGGCATGGAGTCTCACTCTCTAAGGACCAATCTCCCAAGACTGCACAAGAGATTGAAGACATGAGGAAAATTCCTTACGCCTCTGCCATAGGAAGCCTCATGTATGCTATGCTTTGCACTAGACCTGGCATCTGTTTCGCCGTTGGCGTAGTTAGCCGTTTCCAATCCAATCCTGGACCCGAGCACTGGATTGTTGTTAAGCATGTTCTTAAGTATCTTCGAAGAACTAGGAGCTTGATGCTTACATACTCAGGTACTGACCTGACTATGACGGGATATACCGACTCCGATTTTCAAGCGGATAAGGATTCCAGGAAATCCACTTCGGGATCTGTGTTCATCCTTAATGGTGGAGCTGTTGTGTGGAGGAGTATTAAGCAATCTTGCATTGCTGACTCCACAATGGAAGCAGAATATGTGGCTGCTTGTGAAGCATTCAAAGAGGCTGTATGGCTTAGAAAATTCCTTAAGTATTTGGAAGTTGTTCCGAACATCGACGAGCCCATGACCCTCTATTGTGATAATAGTGGGGCTGTCGCTAACTCAAAGGAACCTCGAAGCCATAAGCGCTCTAAACATATTGAGAGGAAATACCATTTGATTCGAGAGATCGTGCAGCGCGGAGACGTGGAAGTGAAGAAGATCTCAACGGTGGACAACCGAGCAGATCCATTCACAAAGGCCCTAGCGAACAAGGTCTTCGACCAACATCGAGAGGGATTAGGCATGAAGGACTACACACATCTTCTTTGAGTCAAGTCGGAGTTTATTGTCAATGGTGCCCACAAGAAGAGTTATAATCTTTATATTGTACATTTGATGTAATAAAGTCTCATGAAGACTCTTGCTTGTAATTGCTTATTCATTAATTAAAAGTTGAAACGTTCATTCATTCTTCCATGTCTGTTTGAAGCTTTATGATAAAACATTAGTCTTTAGTCCATAAACAAACTAAACAACTTACGAAGAGACATATGTAGATTTGCATGAACAAACTCTTCGTAGTTTGCTTAAAACGATATATTCGCAATCTAAGGGTCAAAGGACTATTGACCTCAGTATGATTGTTAGAAGAATCTATGATGTCTGGTTATGAGGCATTGAGAGTTGGAGACTCTATAGTTCTTCTAGGTATCTTCCAAAGGTACTGAATTAACCAGTGCACTTCTAGAGACAAGATAAGAACAAACCATTTAACCTCTTATGTCTCGAAGTCACTACGGATGAATTGCATCGTGCTTACCTTAATCCTTAAATGAGACATGCCATTTCACACCTTACGTATTCTCATTTGAGAAAGTCAGAGTTCGGACTCACTATGTGATTCCGAACAAGGCCTATTGGTGAAGTACTAAGTTGTGAGAATGTCATGAGTAACTTTGTGAAGTTCTCATAGATATGGAATTCATGTACAAGATTGCTGAAATGCAATGTATATCACCTCATGCTTTGTTCCTTGGAGTGTGAATAAATGAGCTGGCCAGTGTCCAAATTGAGTCTTGACTTTTTTTTGGATGAAACAATGTGACTTGTTAGCTCCTCGTCAATACATTGTTTCTAACTTATTCACAAGCGACAAAGGAGTTGAGGAAATAACAACTAGAAGGGTAAAATGGTAATTTTGTAAATCCCGACTAGCTGATGATATTCATGAAGGGTAAACACTAATAATATTCTATAGATCCACTCATTACAATTAGGTTGAATTCTTGAGTAGAAAATAAATTCATTTGAACCTAGAGATTTTCAGTGTCAACTCTTTAGTGGAGTCAGTTGACATTAAGCTAAACTTGGAAAAGGTTTTGTGAACTTTTGAGTCCAAGTGTTTAGCTCAAGCTTTGTTCATTTGGATCCATGAGGTCACTGTCACGATTCACATCGAGTAGGAATAGTTAAACTGGAAGCTAAGTCAAAACAAGAACGAAAATTGTCAAAAGGGTATTTTTGTCATTTGAGACATATGATGAAATGAATGTCAATAAATTTTTTGACATGGTCATTTGATGACATGCATCACTCGGCCAAAATTAGATTTATTGGGCGTTGTGGATTAATTTTATTTCATAGGAATTTTATTGAAAATTCTTAATGGGCCTTTCTCATGTTATCATAAACAAATTTGCATCTAGATGCATAAGGGAATTCGGCCAAGTAGAGTCAAAGGGAGAAGCTAAACAAAAGAGGAAACAAATCCAAGGCTTCTAGAAGCCTCCTCTTGGCCGTGTGACTCATGAAGGGAAAGATGAAATATGCTAATGAATATGTGATATTCTATAGAAGAGGAAACTACCTTATTGAAGGTGAGACCTCTCCTATAAATAGGAGCCTCATTCCACACATTTCATTCATCCAAGTTTAAGAGATTTGAGAGACTCTCTCTCTAGAACTTGGCCGATCCTCTCTCTCTCTCTCTAGTTAATTTTCGGTTTTTGTTTTGGCACCTAGGTCCTCATTTGACCTAGAGTTTAGCTCTACGACTTCAAGACTCGTTCTTAAGTCGTAGTGTTTAAAAGTGCCCACACACTAATTCCTTTTCTCTCGAGTGATTTAGTGATAGAAACTTTCGTGGTTGCTCGAGTTGCCGAGGAAGGAAGAGAGACGTGCTGCGAGGGGAGACGAACGTTGCAACCTTTTTCCAAAAGCTTCTCAACGTTCAAGCGTCTAAAAAGGTTAGTAAACTTCTATGCTCATAATAGTTTTATTTATATGTACTTGCTCTTTGTCTAGGTTAGTAAAAACGTTTTACTTGAAAAAGAAAAGTTTTAAAATTCCACCGCTTAACGAAGCGTTAAACTTTTTCTTAAACCCTATATCAATTCCAACAGCAGTGGCTAAAGTAAGGGATCGGAATACCAAATATTTCCACAAAAAAGCGTCCTAAAAGAAGAAGAAAAATAATATAGCAGGGCTGCTTGATGAGAGAATGAGGTGGACAGAGGAACCGAGGGGTTTGGAAGGCATCATCTCTCGGTACTTCTAGAACCTCTTCAGTTCAGCAGCTCCGAGTGCAGCGATGATCGACGAGGTGATAGGAGATCTCGGCTCAGTTATTACCAAAGTAAGCAACCATCTCCTGTGTTTTATGAAGGAGGATGTGAAAGAGGCTTTTTTTAACTAACCCATTAAAGGCCCTCGGGAGAGACGGGTTCCCGAGCTTGTTTTACCAAAAATATTGGGAGGTAGTTAGGGAGATGGTGACAAGAGTATGTTTGGGGGTCCTTAACAAGAATGTGGATCTTGGCGCCCTAAATGATATAATTCCCGTTCTTATCCCCAAATGTAGAGACTCAACGAAGATCCAAGAGTTCCGGCCTATAAGCCTTTGAAACGTTGTGTACAAGGCGATGTTGAAGTACTTGGCTAATAATAAGCTCAAATGGACCATGGGATGTGGGATTTGGAGAAAAAAGCGCAACGTCGGATTCGAGGGTCTTCATACTATGTGGCAGGGTCGATTTGGCGATGGAAAGTGTGGGGCCCTCAAGATCGATATGTCAAAGGCCTATGGTAGGGTTGAGTAGGATTTTCTCAAGGCCATAATACCAAAACTTGAATACGATCGGAAATGGGTGAAATTTATCATAAGGTCTGTTAGAACCGTTCATTTCTCCTTCGTGCTTAATGGAGACGTTAAGGGGAGCATTATCCTGGAGAGGACTCTGTCAAAGAGACCATCTCTCCCTCTTCCTTTTCCTCTTTTGCTCGGAGGGCTTCTCGAGTCTTTTTCGATTGACGAAGTGTTAGGATCGATCAAGGATCTTAGGTTTGGAAACCCAGGAATCTCGATTTCACACTTTTTTCCGACGATAGTCTTCTATCTTTAAAGCCACTCAGAGGAAGGTTTTGAGATGCGGCGTTGCTTAGGGGTATACGAGCGGGCTTATGGCCAATTAATTAACTTCAACAAATCATATGTGTGGTTTAGCAAGAAGGTCACAGAGAGGGTTTGTGCCGAGGTGGCTGGTATTCTCAGGGTAAATATTTCAGCAAGTAACGAAAGCTATCTAGACCTCCCTATGACGATGGGGCGGTGTATGTTACTGGTCGTTTTCGGGATACCGGAAATTCAAAAACAATTCAAGACCGGCCAGGCTTCACCGGCCGGAAGCCCAACGGGCCCCGGCCCACCAGGCCCGAGCGCCCTGACGCACCCACGACCCAACAGGGCCTGCGCACGCGCACCTGCGCCCCCGGCCCAGAGGCCACGCGCACGCGCACCAGCGCCCCCGGCCCAGTGGGCCTGAGCGCGCGCCCTAGCGCACCTGGCCCGCCCGCGCCCTGCGCCCCGGCCGTCCCGGCCCGCGCGCGCCCCCGCGCCCCGGCCGTCCCGGCCCAGCTGCGCTCCCGCGCCCCGGGCGTCCCAGCCAGCGTGCGCTCCCGCGCCCCCGGCCCAGTGGGCCTGCCCGCGCGCCCTGCGCCCCGGGCATCTCGGCCCGTGCGCGCTCCCGCGCTCCCGGGCGTCCCGGCCTGCGCACGCTCCTGCGCCCCGGGCGTCACAGCCCGCGCGCGCTCCCTCGCTCCCGGGAGCCTCGGAGCGTCTCGGCTCGCGCACGCTCCAGCGCCCAGAGGCCACGCGCACGCGCCTCCGGCCCAGTGGGCCTGAGCGCGCGCCCTAGCGCGCCTGGCCCGCGTGCGCCCTGCGCCCTGGCCGTCCCGGCCCGCGCGCGCTCTTGCGCCCCCGGCCCAGTGGGCCTGAGCACGAGCCCTAGCGCGCCCGGCCCGTGCGCGGTCCCGCGCCCCCGGTCCAGTGGGCCTGAGCGCGCGCGCTCCCGCGCCCCGGGCGTCCCAGCCCGCGTGCGCTCCCGCGCCCCGGGCGTCCCGGCCCGCGTGCGCTCCCGCGCTCCTGGGCGTCCCGGCACGTGCACGCTCCCGCGCTCCTGGGCGTCCCGGCCCGCGCGCGCTCCCTCGCTCCCGGGCGCCCCGGGTGTCCCGGCCCGCGCACGCTCCAGCGCCCCGGCCGAGCACCTCTGCTGCCTCGGCCGGGCGCCCCGGCAGAGCGCCTCTGCTGCCTCGGTCGGGCGCCCCTGCTGCCCCGGCCGAGCGCTCATGCTTCCTCGGCCGGGTGCCCCTGCTGCCCCGGCCGAGCGCCTCTGCTGACTCGGCCGGGCGTCCCTGCCGCCTCGGCTGAGTGCCCCTGCTGCCGCCGCTGGGCACACCTACTGCCGGGCACGCCGCTCCCGGCCATGTCTCATGCCCTGTGCGCCCCGCGCCCATCCAGACGACGCGCCCTACGCCCACCTGGGCATTGTGCCTCGCGCGCCCCGCTCCCGGCCACCCGATGGGCTTCAAGGGGGACGGCCCAAGGCCTCCTCCAACATTATAAATACCCCCCCTAGGGGGAGGGAAAGGCATCCATTTTTCACACACACTTTCTCATTGGGAAATCCACACAACACTTCTCTCCCACTCGAGAATTCTCTCATCTCCCGTGCTCTTGTGACAATCCAAGAGCGCGCACTCCTCCTCCCTCGGCTCAGAAATACAAGGACCCCCCTCCACGAGAGGGGCGCGCTCCTTTTCTGCGACCCGAGCTTCTGCAGTACACACTGCTCTCCTGATTCTTGGCCCTTAAGCTAGAACTCCGAGCTACGAGGCAAGCGACCCCTCTAAAGCCTTCACTAGAAGCTACGAGCCGGGTCCTACTCTAAAGCCTTGGATTCTCAAGCATCTGAGCCTAAGATAGCTCCCAATACACAAATTGAACTACGTTCTGACCTGATCCCGACTAAAGGGTACGTAGGCAGCCAACCTTTGGCACGGTCACACCCCCCAAAACACACCTCAGGGTCTGGAGGGTGCAGCTCGGTCTACGAGCTCCCATTTTAGGTCCGGGCGCGGTCACTTGGTCCGACCTTGGATCGAACCGCCCGAGGTATTTAATCGTTGTTCATTTTTGTGCGACAACATTTTGGCGCTAGAAGGAGGGGACTTCCTGACTTACACAGCCCGAAATCCCTTCTACAGCTCGACCCCTTTCTTCTCAACTTGAGAAAGACATGAGTGGTCAACCACCCGTTCGTTCTGAGGGCGTGAATAACTCCGAAAACGCAACCGGAGTGAAGAAATACTTCCTGCGCTCCCGAGCGCAAGGCGACGAGGAGTCTCTCAACGACGAGAGTCACACTCCCTCGCCCCTTCCACTTCAGGACAGTCGGGACGACCGCATCCTTGAGATGGAGGAGAAAATCCGCCAACTAAAGATAGCCAACACAAGGTACCACCGCCAACTGGCGTGCAAGGCGCCTGCGCAAGGCACCCCCCACGGGGAATCCGAGGACCTCATGGACGAGGGACATGACTATGACCCCGACTATGAAGGCTTGGAAATTTCAGCGGACGTCGAGACTTCTCTCACCAAAGACGGGGAACTCCCTGTTGAGATCGAAGCCGGTCCGTCGATCCCGCTGCCTAAAACAAAGGCAATACCAATCTCCTCTCAAGAAAAGACCTCCCGACGTTCGGCCCATGACCGACTCGGTCAAAGAGGCAATGTTAGGGAAGGTCCAACGACTCGGCGGGTGAGGCATGTGGCTCGAAGCTCACGCCCCCATACCACCGGACCGGACCTTAGAGATCGGCTCACCGCCCAACAGAACGACCGTGGCGAAGACCTCCGGGAGAGGCTAAGTGCTCGCAAGGGTCATAACCCTGCGGCCCCAATCAATGGGGACCCTCGCACGGCTGAAGGGTCGAATGAAAGGCGCCAGGTGACTCCTCCTGAACAAGGAGTGACCCCTAACACTGGCCTCGATTTCGTCACCATGATTCACAATCTTCGTAACGAAGTGCGTGACCTGCGTGAAGGAGGCTTGGCCGGTGATACATACGGGGTCGTAGAAGAACATTCCTCGCCCTTCACTGCCCAAATCCTTGCTGAGGTGTGCACGGGAAACTTCAAACTCCCGAATCTCCCTCCCTACAATGGGAGAACTGATCCCACGTATCACATCCAACATTACGAAACTTGGATGACGATGCAGGGCGTTTCGCCTGGGGCTCTATGCCAGGTTTTTAGTCTTACCGTCACCGGACCCGGTTTTGAGTGGTTTAAGAATTTAAGACCAGGGACCGTCCAATCGTTCAAAGACCTGAAGGACATGTTCCTAGCACGATTTGCTACATCGATGGTCCAAAAGAAGACCAAGATGTACTTATGGTCAATCAGGCAAGAGAATAACGAGTCCTTAAGACAATATCTAACCCGGTTCACCGCAGAATCAAATAAGGTTGACTGCTTTGACGACAGTGACGCAATTACAGCCATCATCGAGGGCTTGCGCACCGGAGACTTCTTAAAATCCGTCGTCGGCAGAGTCCCTTCTACGATGGCCGAGTTAATGAACCGAGCCAAAACCTTCATGAGGGTGGAAGATTACCTCGACGGCCGCAGGAGCAGCAACCAGAGCTCCCGCCGTCGGGACGAGTTTGGCAACGAGCCAGGCAACCCCCGCAAAAGGGTGAACAAGGGAGGTCAAGCTTCCGATAGCCGACCCCCTATGTCTCAAAAGCCGCGTCTTGCGAGCAATTTTAGAGACTACTCAAGTTACACCCCTTAGAACGCCCCGGTAGAGCAGATCTACGTTGTGGCGCGTGACAAGTTCACTGCTCCGATTCCAATGAAAAGCAGCCCCGCATCTCTCGACCGGTCCCGTTATTGTAAGTTCCACCGGGATTACAGCCACACGACCGCTCAATGCTTCCATCTTAGGAGGCAAATTGAGACATTAATCCAGAAAGGAGAACTCAAAGAGTTTGTCCTTCGCATGGTAGGAGCTGCAGCCCCCGCCAACAACAGGCCACAGCCTGAGAAAGGTGGAGGGGCCAACGCCAACACCGACCGCACCGCGGTCGCAGCTACGGCCGATGCGCAACTCCACGTCGTCACCACCATCCTAGGTGGCCTGCAAGACGGGGACTCGGCCCGGCAAAAAGCTCCTCAGAGCTGCCTCTCAAGAAGGCCTTGTCGGGCAAGTTAACCTCACCTATGAGGACCCTTCATCCGTACCTCACGAGACGATACAATTCACCAATGACGCTATAGTCCTTAAGGCCCAGGTGGCCAACAACTTGGTAACAAGAGTTCTTATTGATAACGGCAGCGCAGCTGATATAATCTTTAAGACCACCCTAGAGCGTATAAAGCTCGGGGGGCTCCGCCCTGTCCCAACTCAGACACCTCTGTTTGGGTTCACAGGAGAAAAGGTCATGACTGAAGGAATCATTGATTTACCAGTCACCTTCGGAACTACCGGAGGTATCGAAGTCGTTCACATGGTCCCCTTTCTTGTGGTTGACCAGGAGTCACCCTACAATGTTATCATTGGGCGACCCACGTTGAACAGACTAAGGGCCATGACAGGACATGAACTGCTAAGTTTCATGGATGCCTAATCAGGCTATAACTAGATACGAATGCACGAGCCCGATCAGATCAAGACGACCTTCGTCACTGATCGCGGCCTCTACTACTACAAGGTCATGCCTTTCGGTCTTAAAATTGCAGTAGCTACCTACCAACAATTGGTAAACCGGATCTTCGCCGACCTAATCGGCAAGACTATGGAGTTTACGTGGACGACATGCTCGTTAAAAGCCTACTGGCTACCAATCACGTAGACAACCTAAGGGAGATGTTCTTAATCCTCCGCCGGTACAAAATGAAGCTCAACCCCAACAAATGTGTGTTCAGGGTCGAATCCGGGAAGTTCCTAGGCTACATAGTTAGCCGTCGAGGTATCGAAGCGAACCCCGAGAAAATCAAGGCACTCCTTGACATGAAATCTCCGCGACGTGTCAAGGAAGTCCAAAGTCTGACTGGTCAGATTGCCGCCCTCTAACGTTTTGTGGCAAAAGCAACCGACAAGTGTCAAGCGTTCTTCAAAGCAATAAAGAAGACGGACGGCTTTATATGGACGGACGAGTGCGAGAAGGCCTTTCAAGAAATGAAGCCCTACTTCGGGACACCTCTGTTCCTCTCCAAGCCAAAAGAAGGCGAGACGCTCTACATCTACCTCGCCGTCTCCGAACGAGCTATGAGCGCTGTGCTGATCCGTGAATAAGATAAGGCTCAATGGCCTATCTTCTACGTGAGCAAAGCCTTACTTGACGCCGAAACGCGTTACACAGAGATAGAGAAACTCTCTCTCGCTTTCCTTGTAGCTTCCAAAAAGCTACGCCCCTACTTCCAGGCTCACCCAATTGTTGTCCGAACCGGACACCCCATCGGTAAAGCTCTTCAAAAGGGAACATCGACTCGCATGGCGATCTGGTCCCAAGAATTGAGCGAGTACGGGATTGAGTTTCACCCGAGACCGGCAATAAAGGCTCAAGCCCTAGCTGATTTCGTGGTAGAATTCTCGTACACTCCCGACATGGGAAGAGCAGAAGATGACTCGACCGACGACTTGTCGGCTCGAAAGAGAAAGGTCGACCCTACGGGTCCCATCTGGGAACTACACGTAGACGGAGCATCTAATGCCCAGGGAGCAGGCGTTGGCGTGATTCTAACAAATCCCGACCGGGAAAAGTTACGCTACGCCCTCCACTATGGATTCCAGGGCTCCAACAATGAGGCCGAGTACGAAGCCCTCATCGTAGTGTTAGAGCTCGCTCAAAAGCTCAACGTACAGAATTTACGAATACACTGTGACTCGTAGATAATCGTAAATCAGGTTAAAGGCGACTACGTTGCCAAAGAGCCTAACATGATCGCCTACTTGGCAAAGACAAATGCCAAGTTTGATGCCTTCTCCTGGTTCGAGATCATCCAGATCCCACGAGAAGAGAACTCCGACGCTGACGCCCTAGCTTGCCTCGAATCCGGTATCACCGAAGATGGGTTGGGAACTATCCCAATCGAGTCTCTCTCGCGACCATCCGTCTCACGTGACGAGGTTGGAACGATTGAGAGCACCGTTCATCCAACTTGGATGACCCCGCATCTAAATACGTGTTGAGAGGCGAAGCCTTATACAAGCGCGGGTACTCAACCCCGCTGCTCCGATGCCTCAATAGCGTCGAGTCGACTAAGGTCCTCCGCGAAATTCACGAAGGCCTCTGCGGGAACCACTCCGCTGGCAGGTCCCTTGCGCGAAAAGCGCTTCGACAAGGCTATTTCTGGCCGACAATTAAAAAAGACGCCTACGACTGGGCGAGAAAGTGCAACAAGTGTCAACGTTTCTCTAAAGTTTCACGACAGCCGCCATCTCCCCTGGGTAGCATCGTCGTCCCATGCCCCTTTGCGAAATGGGGCGTGGACATTATCGACAAGCTTCCCAAAGCTCCGAGGCAATACGAATACGCCATCGTCGCTATCGACTACTTCACTAAGTGGGTCGAAGCCGAGCCTCTGGCCAGGATCACCGAGGCCAACACTACGAACTTCATCTGGAAGTCCATAATATGCCGCCACGGCATCCCCGCGTTAATCGTGACCGACAACGGCCCGCAATTCGACAACGCTAGGGTTAGAGAAATCTGCGCCCAACTAGGGATAAGCAAGACATTCTCATCCCCGCGACACCCACAGGCTAATGGCCAAGTGGAAGCCGTCAACAAGACGATTAAAAGCAACCTCAAGAAAAAGCTCGAAGCCAAAAAGACGCCTGGGCTGAGGAGCTGCCTTTCATCCTGTGGGCCTACCGAACAACCGTTCGAAACACCACCGGAGAGACCCCCCTTCTCCCTAGCTTTCGGGATTGAAGCGGTGGTCCCCGTAGAAACGGAGGTCCCCACCTATCGGGTCGATACTTTCGACGAAAAAGAGAATGACGAGGCCATTCGCCTCGAATTGGATCTAATCGACGAGAAAAGATCCGAGGTCCTCACCAGACTCGCTGCACAAAAGCGAAAGGTTGAGAGATACTACAACGCCAAAGTCAAAAAGCGGATCTTCACCGTCGGCAGTCTCGTACTCAGGCGCGTGTTCTAGAACACCCAAGTACAAGGCGCCGGGGTCCTGGGCCCGAACTGGGAAAGACCGTATAGAGTTCGACAAGTCATACATGACGGAACCTACTACATTGAACACACGGACGAAACTCCAATCCGGCACCCGTGGAATGCCGAACACTTGAGGCAGTACCACCAGTGACTGAGTCCCCCCTTATTGTTCTGATTTCCCTTATTCAATAAGGCCTACGCGCCACTGTTTGAGGATGTTCCCTGTTAGCAAAAAATTAATAAAAATAAAGTTTGCAGTCTTTTTACCCACTTTATCAAAGCTTTTAGTCATCACGGCACGACCTGTAAACTAAAAACTTGGGGGGCCATGGGTCCTGCGACGTCCACTCAAGAAATCACGGCATATAAAAAAAAACCTTAAGCCCCCCACCCATGGGACATAGAGGCTTAAGAAGCTCGAACCCCGACGGCTCATCAAGCATACGGGTTTGAGAAAAGACGTCGGCCTAACCCGGCACAACACATATGCTCGGTCGTTCAACAACACGAGCTCAAAGACGCTGGCTCAGCCCGGCGCAACACATAAGTTCGGTCGCTCAACAGCACGAACGCTTTTACCTAGGCCTAAGTCCCTCACGGGAATACATACTTAAGAAGCTCGGACCCCGATGGCCCTTCGCGCATACGGGTTCAAGTGAAACATCGGCCTTCCCGGCGTGCCGTAAGACGCGTAAAGGCGTAGGTGAAAGACGTCTCCTGGGACGCATGTAAGTCGCGTAAAGGCGCTGCCTAAACCCTAAAAAAGGCCAAATTTGAGCCATACGAATGTTCGCTAGCCCTAGGGCACGAGCACCAAAGACGACGGCCTAACCCGGCGCAACAGGGTTTGAGTAAAAGACGTCGGCCTAACCCGACGCACCCGCATTCGCTTGCTCCAGGGTGAGCGAACCCACAAAGACGCCGGCCTAACCCGGCGCAACCCGCGTTCGCTTGCTCCAGGGCAAGCGAGCCCAAAAGACGCCGGCCTAACCCGGCGCAACCCGCGTTCGCTTGCTCCAGGGTGAGCGAACCCAAAAGACGTTGGCCTAACCCGACGCAACCGCGTTCAGACGCTCCAGGGCGCGAACGCCAAAAAGACGTCGGAACAGCTGACGCACCATATACGCTCGGTCGCTCAACAACACGAGCCCAAAAGACGCCGGCCTAACCCGGCGCAACCCGCATTCGCTTGCTCCAGGGTGAGCGAACCCAAAAAGACGCCGGCCTAACTCGGCGCAACCTACGCTCGGTCGCTCAACAGCACGAGCTCAAAAGACGTCGGCCTAACCCGACGCAACCACGTTCAGACGCTCCAGGGCGCGAACGCCAATAAGACGTCGGCACAGCCGACGCACCATATACGCTCGGTCGCTCAACAGCACGAGCTCCTAAGACGCCTGCCTAAGCCGGCGCAACCCGCGTTTGCTTGCTCCAGGTTGAGCGACCCCATAAAGAAGCCGGCCTAACCCGGCGCAACCCGCGTTCGCTTGCTCCAGGGTGAGCGAACCCATAAAGACGCCGGCCTAACCCGGCGCAACCCACGTTCGCTTGCTCCAGGGTGAGCGAACCCCTAAGACGCCGACCTAACCCAATGCAATCTACGTTCGCTTGCTCTAGGGCACGAACTCAAAAGATGCCGGCCCAACCCGGCGCAACATGCGCATCCGGTCGCCAAAAGGCACGGACGCAGAGCCCCTGGGAACCACCTGGTGCGACCTCTTCGATCGCCGTATGGCGCGAAGCAAAGTCGTTGGGCCATATCCACATCAGGCACACTGAATTTTCGGCCTAACCCAACGGGCCGATATCGCCTCTCAACACGGGTCAGCCAATCGCCTAACTGGGCACAAACGCCCCCTCACCTCGAACGTTTAAACGACGATGAGTTGTAACAATGAAATGAGCGGAGGACGAACCCCAGTTAAGGACGCAAAACCTACCAAAACTATTGGTGACGATACAAGCCCTTCGGGCCACGTTAGCCCACAAAGAAGGCGCATGCGAGCGAAAATGCTCAAAAACTGAGATAAGCATTCAACAAGAAAGCAATAAAGTATCTCATAAATAAAAAGAGCCACAGCTCTAAATCCAATGAACACGTGCTGTATAGAAAAGTGCGTGGGAAATAAATAAAATCCTAAAAAAAGGAAAAGAAAGCAAAGCGCTAAACATATGCGCCAAAAAGAAGCCACACGGCTCACACAACACCCTCATCTAGTAGGGGAAACTGGGTGTCGAAGAAGTCAAAGGTGACCCCCTGGGCCTCGTTCTCGGTCACGGTTGCATCTCGACATTCCACCGCTCCGGCACGACGGGCCTCCTCGGTCCCTATGTCGTAGTCATCCTGCAAGTCGGACGCTCTCCGCTCCGCTTCAGCAAGCTGGGATGAGAGGCGAGCATTCTCCTCCGCCAGAGAGTCGCGCTCGCGCTCCGCCCGAACACGTGCCGCTTCGCTCGAAGTAAGCTGGCTGTGCGACGTCTCCAAAGCATCGGATCGAGCATCCAGCTGTCTTCGAAGGTCGGTAACCTCAGCGCGAAAAATTTCTGCTGATCGGGTCGCCACCTCACAAGCTTGCCGTTCTTCGGTGAGCTCCCCCGCCATCTTGGCCACAGACATTTGGGCTCCGTCGTGCTGATCCCGTGCGATTTGAAGTTCCACCTTAGCCTCACGAAGCTGGTCTCGAAGTGTCTCGGTCTCCACCCCCGGGTGCGAACCTCGCTCGACCTGAGCCAACCTAGCCTTCGTCCGAGCAAGCTCCTCCTGGGATGCGCCCAAGCACCGGATGAAGTCGTGCAAGATCCTGTCGCTCCGCACGGCCCTCGCGTACGTCTGCGATGACAAAGAGCAAAGGTTAAAACTAAACCTACGCTTACGACCGAATAAACAGGAATACTGACCCTTTGAGCGTCGATAACCCCCGCCTGGAAGAAGGTAGTGTCGCTCTTCGACACCACGCCCTTCCACCAGGACAGTGGGGATCCCTCGAGATGGCGGAAGCAATCCCCTCGAGCCTCTATCACCTCCAGCTCCACCGCCAAGTTCACCCTCTTGGGTTCAGAACGCTCGTCAGGAGGCGCTAATGTCGAAGCCCTCTTCAAAGAGGCACGGGGCTCTGGTTCAGCTACACTAGTAGTCTCGACGCGCTCTCCCCTCGCCTTGCGGTCAGCGACCCTAGAACGAATCTCCACCATCGACTCAGGGTCCCGAGAAGCAAAAGCCAGCCTCCTAGCTCGCCTCTTTGCGGCTACACAAGGCAAAGCAACGAAGGTCATGTTCCTGTCAAACAAAAAAATTTTACAAAACCGTAAAATTACCTCGAGAAGCAGGAGCGGCTAGCTGAGCCTCGGGACTCGGGGGCCTGCTCACCCGGCGCGCCTCCTCGGTGCCCGGAGCAAAGGGCGGGAACCACCCGGTAAGCGCCTTCAGCTCGGGTAAACGGAACCGCTCGCCAGCCTTGCGGGCTTCCGACATCCCCGATATCTCTCTCACAAAGGGGAGCTCCGCTGCCCCCTCATCCGTTGGGAAGTCGGCCAAACGACCAAAGCGAAGGGGTGCCTCGCCAAAGGTGTCCGTCGAGACCCACACCCACGCCCAGGCGGGTCGCTATCCTCGACCAACCTCACATTGCCCCGGGCGCGGGCCATGTGAAACCCCGACTGCCCTGGCGTCGGGAAGATAGCAACCAGATTGCGGAAGTCGTCCACGGTCATGGCACGCTGCGTCTGGCAATGCCACTCCATGAAGCATGTAGCCAACAGGTGATAGAACGCCGAGCTCATTTGACACGCGTGGACCCCTAGTCGGGTCAGAATCCGCTGGACGATCATCGGGAACGGGAGGCGCAACCCGTAGACAAGACTCCCGATCGTCACGGCCGCATACCCGTCCCTTGGACGAGAGGGCCTGTCCTCGGGGGCAGGTCTAAGCAGCCCCACCGAGGGAGAGATGTTATATGTCTCTCAGAGCATGCTAAAGACTCGGGAAGTGAGCGTGCTCGCGGCATCGATTTCCCTGCAGTCTAGGCTGACGGGGGCAACAGAGTCGCCTACTCCGTACATGCGGGTCCTCTCCAGAGACCTGGCATAGGTATAGCCCGAGGCCTCCGCGGACTCAAAAGCCGACCAGGCCGTCTCCAGCACCTTTCCACTACGTTTCTCCTTCCCCCTCGCGGGAGGAGCCTCCAAATCCTCTTCAGGGCCTTCTGAGCCCGACCCTAGGGGGTCATCGGAGTAAATCTCGTCCAGAAAAGATTCGGACGGCACTATCGCAAGCTCAGCACTCGAGGCGTCTAAATTAGACGCCCGGGGAAGCCCAGCACTCACCATCGCTTCACCTCGCTGCTTGAGCGAGAGGGCGTCAAAGGACGCCTCGCGGAAAACCAGGTTGATCACCAGCCGCGACGAACGCGAGTCCTTGGACCCTTCGTCCTCCCCTTTGGGGCCGCACCTGGTAGGTAGGCCGCTCCCGGGCCCCGCTAGCTCGGCTATCGCCGTGGCGTCAGTCTCCAACTCTGTGAGCCATTTGTCGACCGCACCGGAGTCTTCCTCGACAAAAATGGGAATCCCGTCGAGTTCCTCAAAGGGACCCTTGGCCGCCCCCCCAAAATCTGGGAGAGGGTAGGAAGAGTCAACCTTGGGATCATCAACATGGGAAAAAAGCTCACTCCTCATTAAAAAAGGGTAAAAAGTCGGCTGCCCAGAGGGAAATTTCAAACTCAAAGGAATTTTCCAATTACCCAAAGGCTGCCAGTGTGAATAGAAAGGGAGGGAGCTCTCCTATTTATAGGAGAGGAAGGAGCAAACCCTGCTCCTTCCCCCCCCCCCCCTCCCCCCCCCCCCCCCCCCCTGCGCGCGCGACACAAGGCCCGGACCGCAAGCTGGCATCGCGCGCGCGCCAGTCCGCCGGCGCCAGGCCGCGCGCGGGCATTGCTGCCCAGCCGGCCTGGCCTGACCCCCCTGGGTCCGGCCAACAAAAAAAAATGTGTGTGTGTGTTGCGTTCACACACAACCAAAGGTAAATGACCTCAACGCCCTCTCTTTTTTTAAAAAAAAAAAAGTTCACGACTTGCGTCCCGCGAGCCGTAAACTTGGGGGGCTAATGTTACCTGTCGTTTTCGGGATACCGAAAATTCAAAAACAATTCAAGACCGGCCAGGCTTCGCCGGCCGGAAGCCCAACGGGCCCTGGCCCACCAGGCCCGAGCGCCCTGACGCACCCACGGCCCAACAGGGCCTGCGCGCGCACACCTGCGCCCCCGGCCCAGAGGCCACATGCACGCGCACCCGCGCCCCCGGCCCAGTGGTCATGAGCGCATGCCCTAGCGCGCCTGGACCGCGCGCGCCCTGCGCCCCTGCCGTCCCGTCCCGGCCCGGTCGCGCTCCAGCGCCCCAGGCGTCCCGGCCCGCGCGCGCTCCCGCTCCCCGGCCGTCCCGGCCCGGTCGCGCTCCAGCGCCCCAGGCGTCCTGGCCCGCGCGCGCTCCCGCGCCCCCGGCCCAGTGGGCCTGAGCGCGCGCCCTAGCACATCTGGCCCGCGCGCACCCTGTGCCCAGGCCGTCCCGGCCCACGCGCGCTCCTGCGCCCCGCCCGTACCGGCCCGCGTGCGCTCTCGCGCCCCTGGCCCAGTTGGCCTGAGCGCGCGCCCTAGCGCGCCTAGCCCGCGTGCGCCCTGCGCCCCGGCCATCCCGGCCCATGCGCGCTCCCGCGCCCCGGCCGTCCCGGCCCGCGCGCGCTCTCGCGCCCTAGCGGGCCCTGCGCCCCGGCCGTCCCGGCCCGTGCGCGCTCCCGCGCCCCGGCCGTACCGGCCCGCGCACGCTCCCGCGCCCCGGCCGTCCCGGCCCGCGCGCGCTCCCTCGCTCCCGTGCGCCCCGGGCGTCCCGGCCCGTGCGCGCTCCCTCGCTCCCGGGCGCCCCGGGCGTCCCGGCCCGCACGCGCCCCGACCGTCTCGGCCCGCGGGCGCTCCCGCGCCCCGACCGTCTCGGCCCGCGCGCGCTCCTGCGCCCCGGCCGTCCCAGCCCGCTCGCGCTCCCGCGCCCCCGGCCCAGTGGGCCTGAGCGCGCGCCCTAGCGCATCTAGCCCGCGCGCGCCTTGCGCCCCAGCCGTCCCGGCCCACGCGCGCTCCCGCGTCCCCGGCCCAGTGGGCGTGAGCGCGCGCCCTGCGCCCCGGCCGTCCCGGCCCGCGCGCAGTCCCTCGCTCCCGGGCGCCACGGGCGTTCTGACCGGCGCATGCTCCAGCACCCCGACCGACCACCTCTGCTGCCTCGGCCGGGCGCCCCTGCTGCCCCGGCCGAGCGCCTCTGCTGCCTCGGCCGGGCGCCCCTGCTGCCCCGGCCGAGCGCTCTTGCTTCCTCGGCCGGGTGCTCCTGCCGCCTCGGCCGGGTGCCCCTGCTTCCTCGGCCGAGCGCCTCTGCTGCCTTGGCCGGGCGTCCCTGCTGCCCCGGCCGAGCGGTCCTGCCGCCTCGGCCGAGTGCCCCTGCTGCCTCGGTCGGGCACACCTGCTGCCGGGCACGCCGCGCCCGGCCAAGTCTCATGCCCTGCGCGCCCCGCGCCCATCCAGACGACGCGCCCTGCGCCCTCCTACGCGTTGTGCCTCGCGCGCCCCGCTCCCGGTCACCTGGTGGGCTTCAAGGGGGACGGCCCAAGGCCTCCTCCAACACTATAAATACCCCCCGTAGGGGGAGGGAAAGGCATCCATTTTTCATACACACTTTCTCATTGGGAAATCCACACAACACTTTTCTCCCACTCGAGAATTCTCTCATCTCCCGTGCTCTTGTGACAATCCAAGAGCGCGCGCTCCTCCTCCCTCGGCTCAAAAATACAAGGACCCCCTCCACGAGAGGGAGCGCGGTCCTTTTCTGCGACCCAAGCTTCTGCAATAGACACTGCTCTCCTGCTTCTTGGCCCTTGAGCTAGAACTCCGAGCTACGAGGCAAGCGACCCCTCTAAAGCCTTCACTAGAAGCTACGAGCCGGGTCCTACTCTAAAGCCTTGGATTCTCAAGCCTCTGAGCCCAAGATAGCCCCCAATACACAAATTGAACTACGTTCTGACCTGATCCCGACTAAAGGGTACGTAGGCAGCCAACCTTTGGCACGGTCACAACCCCCAAAACATACCTCAAGGTCTGGAGGGTGCAGCTCGGTCTACGAGCTCCCATTTTTGGCCCGGGCGCGGTCACTTGGTCCGGCCATGGATCGAACTGCCCGAGGTATTTAATCGTTGTTCATTTTCGTGCGACAACAGTGTAAAGCGGACCTATTTTGGTTTCTTAAAGAGAAGGTGTGGAACAAAGTTCGGAGTTGGAAGAGCTCTTACTTCTCTATGGCTGGAAGAGAAGTCATCATCAAGTTGGTCGTCTAAACGATCCCAAGCTACGTCATGCATTGCTTTAAACTCACCAAGAGCCTTATCTCTGACATCCACCGCAAGGCGGCAAATTTTTGATTTGGTGGGGGGGGGGGGGGGGGGACGAAAAAAACTTTGGGGTAATTGGGAAAAGCTATGCTTGTGGAAGGAACTTGGTGGGATAGGATTCTAGAACCTCGAGTGGTTTAATCGACCTTTACTTACGAAGACGGTGTGGAGAATCTTGAAATCCCCGTTTTCCCTTGATTGCCGAGTTCTCAATGCTAGTTATTTCCCAGAGACCGACATTTTGACATCGACTATGTCCTCCTAGCTTCGAGCCTATGGTGAGGATTGTTTTGGGGTCGGAGAGTCATTACGCTAGGCTCGAGATGGAGGATTGGATCATGCGAGACAGTAGATGCTCGTAGTGGAAGGTGGATCCCAAAATGGGAAAATTTCATTCTCCACTCCGGCCACCTCATTCCAAAAGTAGCAAGGTGAAGGATCTTAAATACTCGAGTGGTGAATGGAACGAGCCTCTTCTCTATGAGTGGTTTGACCCCGATGAGGTACTAGACATCATCCCCATTCCGATCGGGGGCTCCGAGAGATGAAAGACTCTTTAGTTGGAATTACATGAAAAGATGTGACTACTCGTTCAAGAGTGGGTACAATTTGTGACAAGGCCTGTAAAAAAGCTTCAACAATGATGAAACACTCTGTTTCAGGGTAAGGCAAGGAAATCCTCAATAAATTGATGGCCCAAGAAATCTGCGCTACGCGAAGAGTATCCTCAAACTCCGGGTAAGCATATGTTGTTGGTGATTAATGCACCTTAAATAACCAATTACATGCGGAAAAGAATAATTACGTTTACTAGAGCTAATTATTAACATGGTTATTAAACAAGATCTAGATTACTTAATTAATTAATCATAAGAAACTTCATCAAGCAACCATATCATATAAAAGACGAGTTTAAGAAAACTTACATTTTTTGGCTCACGAACCGAAAGCTTTCACAATCCGTCTTTGTCTTGAACGTCCAAGCCTCCACACGATCAGATCTGGAACTCCTCCTTCAAGGACTCGATATGTGATGACACCAAAGTCTTCCGAAACGTAATCTTCAAGGAAGATAAGACAAAAGAGTGGGCTTCGTTATATCTCACTAGATTTGGAAACAAGGTGTTTCTGATCTTTCTCTCTTATTTCTAAGAATGGAATTGAAGCAATTCCGAGGGGAAGAAGAAGCAAGAAGCTCACGGCAACAAGGAAGGAGGTGTGGGCATTTTTAGCTGTACTGCTAGGTTAAATTTTGCTTCACATCAGCTCTCTATTTATAGCAGTCTAAAAAAAATATCTTTATGGAATATTCCAGAATATTCTAAAATATATTATTTCCTTTTATTGTGTTCACACTAGTGGATTAAATCTCACCCCTTGGATCTCAATAAGTGAATCCTATTTTTTCTCTCATCCGTTAGATCAGTATCTAGGATTTTATTTAATACACAAGTATAAAATATTTGTTGTTGAGAAAATCTAGGAAATTATATTCTCCTAGATATTCTCCTAAATATCCTCATAATATTTAGCCTAAAGATTAGGAGAGAATATAGGAAAATATATCTCATATTTATTCTCCTATATTTTAGGAACAGAAAAACAGAAAAAATATTGGTTACCCACGTCAGTGCAAAAAACATCCAACACCGTAGGGGGTAGGCAATTTTTTTCTTTTTCAAGGTCCAATAGATTTAAGCCCATTAAACACTTATTTATTTGTCCAACAATAAATAATAAGTTTATTTACTTGATCTAGCGACAAATAAACAGCATTGCCATGAATATTTATTTAATTCCCAAAATACCCTTTTTGGAATTAATGTTGTCAATCACTATTACAGCAAGTGAGATTATAATAATAATACATACTATTATATTAGCGTTCTTATCCGCCTTTATCGAAGCCGAATCGAGGACGATGGACTTATTAGTAGAAGCTTAACAAATCCGATCAAAAAGACGAAATAGTCCTTTATCTTTATCGATCGATTTGTGTAATCTTAGTCAATACTCCACCGTGTAAGCTAAGACTTCACTCTCCTTTAATACTAGAATTATATTTACTCATCGTAACGAGTGTCCACGGATATAGTGAGTACGTGATCAAGATCCTCCAGGTTCAACCCGTATCGAGAAAAAAAGTCAATTATTCCGTTATACATTTCTCATACACATGAGCCCTAATCATTGTTGCTTCCCCGACAAAAGATTCAACCAAACATAAGTCAACTACGGAACTGTGCACAATCAATCGGTTCTGGAATCAACCCTTAGGTGAGAGAACATTAATCTTCTTTCAGGAAGGCTGGATTCCGTATCTGTAAAACACTTCCCTTCTACGATCATGTCCCGAGTTCCGAAAACATTCATTTATTCAACCTTCATTGGCCTTTAACGTGATGAATCAAAGAACCCGGTAACATGACCTAGAAGTCCATGTTCACTTCATGATTAAGATCAAGCGTCATTGTGACCATCACTCGTGACTCTGACTAGTGTGTCATAACCGTCCTCAAACGACACATCTACATGCAAGGTCTGTCCGGTCGCACACTTACCACAAGTGCAGAATGCTCCCACTATGTGATCAACCTTCACTTGTGTTCCACATATATGACTTTAGATAAGGCTTTCCAGGCACATAACAGTCATCGACCAAGTTTTAGTTCACCGCCCGATCTCAGATGCCCAGCATGCGATTCAGTTTGATACGGAGATTATGGATGATAGTTGTTATTGATTCTGAATGTTATCAGACCTCAACCCACTAATCATATGATGCTAATAAAGTAACTTCTTATCTTATTTAGTAATCATCATCTTCTAGTGGGCAATATTCCTAACAATCTCCCACTTTGACCAGAGAAGAGAAGTTACCATGAGCCAATTTATTCGTAGCCATCGTAAAGATAATTTCAGAAGTTTTGACCCATGATTGAGATTCCCATGGATTCTCAATTTTATCATACTCCACAAGTTATGTCGATTCGACTTATATCCCAAATATATATCCACAACCCATGCTAACATGCAAGTATTCTTGATTTACCTCTTAAGGTCAAGTTATTTTGTTCTTAGTAAATCAATTTACTTTAGAACAATCTAACACTTTACACATTTCAGACTATACACCAGACTTCATATCTAAAGATACAAAGTTACCGTATTCGTTGATGTACATCTATTGGTGCCTTCAACAATTTGCACAGTTGCATGCTCAGATCTCATCACCACTAACCATAGTGTGATTAAATATGTTTCAATAAGAACTTTATTGACTTCTTCCATTACTTAGTTATTTATTTTGCATCCTTGTTGGTCAAGTCATATTCAATATACATGACTTTAATGATTTACAATTAAATAATTAAGTATCTCACTATTTCCAAAATATTACAGTGTTCCAAATCACTTGTTTGCATTCTCGGAAATTTGATGTTGTCAAAAGGGCTATTTTATAGTCCACCTATTGCATTTATGGAACGAGTTTGTCGTTTTTACACCTTAAGTTTCATAAATTGTTTTAGCTCATCCAATCGTGTCATCATTAAGTCTATTACATAATGGTAATAACTTTCTCAATGACACGTGTATAATAATAACACATATTTATCATTCCAAGAATATCGATTATAACAAAAATCCAAGAGTCATCATTGATTATTTGTTCTTTTTAAATATCCACCTTTTAATAAAAGGTTCAGTAGTATCTAACTACTTAGATCCAAAGTCAACAGAACATGTTCCTCAAAGGACAGTTCATCTTATTTTAAATAAGATCCCAAATGAACTGGTTCGTGGTATGAGAGAGAAGAGCAATATCGTTGTCAATGTCTCTTCTCAAGGGCTCAATCCCTTAAGTACCAATCCGCTTGTTAGAACACATTCATTGTTCAATTTATAGATCTCTAAAATCCTTCAAGCTAATAGCTTGATAGGTTGATCTACTAAATAAATGTTTATTAACTTAAAACAAATTAGCTTGATCTTCATTATTAAAGATCAATACTTTCATTTAATGAAAGATTTTGTTGATGATTAAAGACAAGGATCCATTAATGGATGCTTTCTACTTAATGGCAAGTAATGCATACTTCCATTTATTGTACGATTTAATAGCTTATTAGATTCATTTAAGAATCTCATCATAGATGATGCATAAAATCCTGTGAATGATTAAGCTATTTTAAATTCGTTCAATAGTGTAAAGATTCTAATTAAAGATGCTCCCACTTATTAATTGATTATTTATGGCAAGTCAATAATTAATTACACTTCCATCAATATTATTGTCATGATAGCAAAATTAATCCATATTAAAGGATTCCATCATAAATGATGGTAACAGTCGTGTGAAGTACATTGCTTTCATTATATTGTTCAATAATGGCGATATTCTTATAAAGATGCTCTCATTAAATTCAATGAACAATCGTAGCTAGAATCCTCTAAAGGATGCTCCCACTCAATAATATGATTCTAGTGACTATGATCCAATAAAGGATGCTCCCACTTAATCAATTCTAGTGACTAGGTTCCATTCAAGGAAGCTCCCACTTAGTTATTGAACTAGAGTGTCTAGGTTCTTATAAAGATCCTCCCACTCAATCAATGTATCATCAACACTAACTTTAAAGTTGTGTTATCTTATTATCTCTTAATCACATAAATCATTTGTCGATATGAGATAATTATTTATACACTACCAGAGTTCTAAATAGTTCTTATTATTTCATAAAACACAATTATAATAGCAATTTTAATAAAGCAATAAAAGCTAATTAAAATTCTAACAGAGATTATTAACTCGGATAATATAATATTGTGCATCTATATAGTTAATGAACGGAAACACGGTCCTTCATATTCTATATTTATTTAAGGCTTAAGCATTTATGCATATTCAAATATCATAAAGGCAATTCATAAATGAGTAGAGAAATATTTAATGACACATTCATATGTTCATAAATAAAGTAATAAAACATAAAGAAAGAAAAGATTCATCCTATCTGGAATAGTCATAAAAGACTACAGTCTAGAAAACCTCAGATTATTTGTGACACAACTCTTATGTTCAAAAATAAATCCAAAAATGAAAACTAGCGGGAAATTTTAGATCATGAGCTGGAGCATGAGCTTCTCAATAATTCGGGCTTGAATCCGACATTGCTCAGCAAGCTCACCAACACCATTGTGTTCCTCTGGATCTATTCTGAAACAAGAATAGAAGTATGTTCATGAATAATTATCCTCAAAAAAAAATTTAGGATATCATGAATTTTTCGGTAAAATTACCAGCATTCTTCTTGTTCTTTTCAAGCTCGGCTATGTACAAAGGACAATTCCTCTTACAATGGCCTTCAGTGTTACAATGGTGGTATTTGCCCACCATTTCACGCTTCTTCTCTTTTCCTTTTCCACTTCTCTTAAAGTTTCTCGGACGTGCCTTTGATGACCCTGCTCCAAAAGACACGTTCTTCTTGGATTTTGGCAAAGAACTTTTGTCAGCATACAGAGCCGATCCTTTGTCTTTTCCTTGATGAGTGATAGACTCGAAAGTTTGTAGCTCATTCAATAGTTGAGGCAGTCCATACGTCAACTTATTCATGATATAGTTCGACGTGAACTGTATGAAATCACTCGAAAAGGAATTGAGGATAATTTCCACCCGAGTGACCTCATCAATCAAAGCCCCATGGAGTTAAGCTTCTGTGAAGTAATTAGTCATTTTCATGACATGATCCCTCACAGGAGTTCCCGCAATCATCCTAGTGCTAGTGCACTTACGGGTGAGTTCAATACGGGCTTGCTCGCTCTGCATCCCAAACATTTCCTACAGCGAGTCTAGGATCTCCACAGCAGTCTCCTTACCTTCCAACTTTGTTCGCAACACATTAGATATGCTCGCAAGCATGTAGGCTATGGCTTTGTCATTAGCCGCAGTCCATTTGTCAAAATCATCCTTCTGCGAGCGGGATGAATTTGATGTCGGAAAATGAGGTCTCTCTTCAGTGAGGATAAAGCGAATTCTTTCACTCACCAGCACAATATTCAGGTTATACTTCCATTTCGAGAAGTTCTCACCAGTCATGACGTCTTTTAACAACAAGACCATAATAGGGTTCGACATGATTAACAAAATATAAAAGCACACATATATTAGCAATATGAAAAGAAACAAGCTATCAATAAGATATAGAAAAATAAAAACATAATGCAGCCAAGCACGAGATAAAATACTAAAGAAAAAAAACCCAGTTTTTTATATTCCTCGGTAATCCACCAATAGCCACAGTCCATCCCACTATGGTGGCGTAACGGAGTGCACCTAGTGAAAATCGAGAACCATCTCAAATTAGTGATCGATCGTGGTTCATAACACTTCATAACTATGTTCACTAACTACCAATTAATTAGGAATCTTTGACCACGTGAGCAACCACCGGTTGGATTCACGAATGAGTCAACCCAACATTTCAGCAGAAAGAGTATCACCCAAACGTACTGACTTAGCTTGTGCACGCCGAACTCAACTCCCCCACCTATCACTAGAGACACAACCTTGTTATTGGAATCAGAAAAGTATGTCCTTAGGAGCAGATCACTATGTCTAAAAGACCGCCGATCAAGCAGGGATCTTTCATCCTTACGGTGTTGTGGCAATGTTGGAGGTCTACGACTCAATAGACTTTCAGTATTATTTTTTTTATCTCCTAGCATTAACTTTAATCTAGGTGATGCACTCGAATTATCTGATCATATTAAAAACTCGAGTGTTTCTAAGCTACCCTTAAAAAAAATTAAGTTTCGATATAGCTTAGTGATTAGGAGTATCGTGACATCTAGTCTTGATTATCCTAATAGCATTCCTTCACTGAAAAAGCTTCCAGCGAGGCGGGAAGACATTGTCTTTTAATAACCCCCAAGCTTAGCCTCTTATCGGCTTGGTGACAAAGCTTCTCCGATCCGTTCAACTCATTTATTAAAAACTATCCTAATCATATTAGATAAGTTACATATAATAAATGAAAGCCCATGATAACCCACAAAACAATTTTTCAAGATATATTATACATGGCAAAGCAATTAATTAAACAAGCATGACAAAGCATATTTGGTTTTGATTCGGATTGATCGTATCCTAATTGATTCTTATAAATCTAACTTGATGAACTCAATCACATTAGTTCATGGATTCTTGTTGAGCACATTCTATGTCTCAAGTGAAAAATAAATCAATGTCAAAGATTATTTATTTTTCCATAGTTGTCAAAAAATAATTTAATGATTAAGGCCCAATACAATTGGCCTTTGAAAAATAAATCGATGTCCTTGATCATTTATTTTTCATGTTTTAAATAAAATTTATTAGGGCCCAGCCCATATAATTAATTTAAATAAAACATTAAAATTTTTTATTTTTTTTATAAAATCGGTTTGGGCCGTTTGGGCCAAACCGGGCTAACGGGCTTTGACCTGGTAGAATCGTTGAGCCCACTTGCCAAGTTAGGGCTCAACAAGTTAGCTCGGATCAAGAGCCAAGGGGGCAAAAAATCCGAGACTCCTATCTAAGGGGTAGGCGGAATTTTGTGACAAGGATGTCACAAAATTTGTCTTCTTCGCCAAAGGTAGATCTCTGGAAATCCGATGGGGCTGTGCTTCGGACCATCATCTCATCTCGCAGTGAGTAGTCAGCCCTCCGAATTTCACAACGATCGGATTACAGAAAATATTTAAAATAAAATTACAAAAACCCTACACCATTTGAATTTCGGGTTTAACAACAATTCTAGAAAAGCGAGAATCAAATATCTACGATCAACCACAAATCACAATTCACATATCATATCATACTGAATTGAATGAATAACATATCATAATATAAATTCATAAAAACCATATTAAAATTAATTACTAGAACGAATCGATTAATTAAGTAATAACCTGGCTCTGATACCACTTGTTGGTGACTAATGCACCTTAAATAACCAATTAAATACGAAAAGGGATAATTACGCTTACAAGAGATAATTATTAACATGGTTATTAAACAAGATCTAGATTACATAATTAATTAATCATAAAAACTTCATCAAGCAACCATATCATATAAAAGACGAGTTTAAGAAAACTTACAGTTTTTGACTCACGAACCGAAAGCTTTCACAATCCGTCTTCGTCTTGAACGTACAAGCCTCCACACGATAAGATCTGGAACTCCTCCTTTAAGGACTCGATATGTGATGACACCAAAGTCTTCCGAAACGTAATCTCCGAGGAAGATAAGACAAAAGAGTTGGCTTCGTTATATCTCACTAGCTCTGGAAACGGTGTGTTTCCGATCTTTCTCTCTTATTTCTAAGAATGGAATTGAAGCAATTCTGAGGGAAAGAAGAAGCTCACGGCCACAAGGAAGGAGGTGTGGGCGTTTTTAGCTGTATTGCTAGGTTAAATTTTGCTTCACATCAGCTCTGTATTTATAGCAGTCTAAAAATATCTTTATGGAATATTCCAGAATATTCTAAAATATATTATTTCCTTTTATTGTGTTCACACTAGTGGATTAAATCTCACCCATTGGATCTCAAAAAGTGAATCCTATTTTTTCTCTCATCCGTTAGATCTGTATCTAGGATTTTATTTTATACAGCAGTATAAAATATTTGTTGTTAAGAAAATCTAGCAAATTATATTCTAATAGATATTCTCCTAAATATCCTCATAATATTTCGCCTAAATATTAGGAGATAATATAGGAAAATATATCTCCTATTTATTCTCCTATATTTTAGGAACAGAAAAACAGAAGAAAAAAAATATATATTGGTTACCACCAGTGCAAAAAACGTCCAACACGTTAAGGGGTAGGCAATTTTTGCTTTTTCAAGGTCCAATAGATTTAAGCCCATTAAACACTTATTTACTTGTCCAACAATAAATAATAAGTTTATTTACTTGATCTAACAACAAATAAACAGCATTGCCATAAATATTTATTCAATTCTCAAAATATCCTTTTTGGAATTAATGCTGTCAATCACTATTACAGCAAGTGAGATTATAATAATAATGCATACTATTATATTAACGTTCTTATCCGCCTTTATAGAAGCCGAATCGGGGACGATGGACTTAGTAGTAGAAGCTTAACAAATCCGATCAAAAAAACGAAATAGTCTTTTCTCTTTTTCGATCGATTTGTGTAATCTTAGTCAATACTCCATCGTGTAAGCTAAGACTACACTCTCCTTTAATACTAAAATTATATTTACTCATCGTGATGAGTGTCCACTGATATAGTCAGTACGTGATCAAGATCCCCCAGGTTCAACCCGTATCGAGAAAAGGTCAATTATTCCGTTATACCTTTCTCATACATATAAGCCCTAAGCATTGTTGCTTCCCCGGCGAAAGATTCAACGGAACGTAAGCCAACTTCGAAAGTGTGCACAATTAATCGATTCTGGAATCAACCCTTAGGTGAGAGAACATTAAACTTCTTCCAGGAAGGCTGTATTCCGTATCTGTAAAACACTTCCCTTCTACGATCATGTCCCGAGTTCCCAAAACATCCATTTATTAAACCTTCATTGGCCTTTAACGTGACGAATCAAAGAACACGATAACACGACGTAGAAGTCCATGATCATTTCAGGATTAAGATCAAGCGTCACTATGACCATCATTTGTGACACTGACTAGTGTGTCGTAACCGTCCTCAAACGACACATCTACATGCAAGGTATGTCCGGTCGTACACTTACCACAAGTGCAGAATGCTCCCACTAAGTGATCAACCTTCACTTGTGCTTCACATATGTGACTTTAGATAAGGCTTTTCAAGCACATATCAGTCATCGATCAAGTTTTAGTTCACCGCCCGATCTCAGATGCCCAGCATGCGATTCAGTTTGATACGGAGATTATGGATGATAGTTGTTATTGATTCTGAATGTTATCGGACCTCAACCCACTAATCATATGATGCTAATAAAGTAGCTTCTTATCTTCTTTAGTAATCATCATCTTCTAGTGGGCAATATTCCTAACATATGTGATATTATACGCGCACTAATTTTGAGGTTCTAAGTAATTAGCGAGGAGAAAACGAATATAGACAAAAGTCAACGAGAGTAAATGAGACACTCTTTATTAATCCATATAATTATGTAGTCTCTTGTTAGAAGGATTTTATTACCGAGAGATATCTTATTTTAGAAGCATTAGGCCAACACAATTGCTCATATTTTTAGAAAAGTCGCATTTGGGGGGAAAAAACTTCACCAAAGAAGGATTCGTTGACTTGATTGACTCTTGGATCCCTGACCATCTAATTTTAAAGCTATCCTCGCCTCTCATACCATGGACTGAAAAGGGAGTTGGAGTTTAAAAATATTTTTTCTTTCCTTTTGATGTGTATGACATTATTAATATCTCTCTTAGTTTGAACTCAAGATACTCCGGTTTGGTTATATTACGGCTATGGTGTTTTTTATTGTCCAGTGAAATCTGTTAACTGTGTCACTTTTGAGGAATCCAACAGATGCGACTAATTGAAGCAAACCAACTCAACAAGTAGTAGAAGACACTGTAAGACCTCTACATTCCAAACAAAGGTTAGGTCTTCATTTGGCAATCGTACCATGAAGCTCTTCCAGCGACTGGGAAATATGATGTGGCATGGACTCTCCATAGAGAACAAACGTTGTCGGTGTAACTAGCTCAACCATAATATCTCACATATTTTATTAGAACGCAAAGAGTCTAAAAGAGTCTGGAGTCTCTTCTTGGTTCATCACTCGGTAAAGAAACTAGGTTCCTTTTATTTTTCTAATATCTGTTTGAAGATATATAGTTCTATATCTACTCCCAAATTAGAGCTCTTAGCGGTCATTTTTTGGTTGTTGTTGTGCGAATTACAAACGGGCTTCCTAGTTGAAACCACCACAAACCTACTAGGAAAATTACGAGCAAAAAATCTTCCCAACACAAACAAAGAGCATCAAATTGTTGGCATGTTATGTTGGCTGTTTTTTTTATGGAAAAAAATATTGTTTTATGTGATGGTGGAAACATCCTCCTGGAACATGAGGTGTCTGCTTTACACGTCATTATCGTGATGTGGTTTTCTGCTGGCAGATCTTTTTGTCTGAATAGCTTCCGCGTTGTTTCCAATCCTCCAATCAGCGTTCTCCAAGTGCATTGCAAAACCCTAGCCAAGGACACTACGCATGTATGTGTCTTATAAAAGGAACTCTTTTCCTTTTTGGTAGGGATTTTTTTTGCAGTCATCATCGCAGAAATACTGTGTCCTAGGTGTGCTTCTTACTCTGTTTTGTTGATAGCCATTGTTAGAGCTTTGTCAGAGAGTTTGCTTGTTGTGGATTCAGGTTATTGTAAACATGTATTGTTATACACATTGTTGAAATAGTGGGAGAATGTGAGTGGAAAGTGAAGCGAGTTCAAACACAGGGGGAGTCTGCATTAGAAATTGCTATGGTAGTTTGAAGTTAGAGGAAACCTAGAAGGATCATCCATGGTTGTCTGACGTTGTACTTACTCTACCATCTAGTAGAATTCTCCTTCCATCGGGAGTCACATCCTTCCAGAAGTATGCACAATTGGCCGAATTGGGTTACGATCTCCTGGTTTCTTTATTTATCATACTCAGCTGGCGATGGAGTTCATTGTGAATCTCCCCAAAAAGATTACAGACTCTACCTCTCTGGACTTCTTGAAACATGCATGTTCATGGGAAATGCATTGACTTCACTCCCTAAGTGATCAACACTCATCTTCGAAGGACTCCTATCTCTTCTGAGGATCCTATCTAATCCAAGATAGACTTGATCAAGGAGATCACATATGGCAAAGATAAGGATGTGTGGCCAACCAACGGTCTTTATCCTGCCTCGAAGTTGAGCTCAAAGTACTCTATTCTTCACAAGATATGAGTCAAGAATTGATCTCCCCCGTCTCACTCTACCGGGATCTCTCCCACTCTTGCTTAGTTCATCCATCAAGTGGGCACTGGGACTGCCATAGAATTTGGTAAATTCTTCTTTGAACATGTTATCAAGCATGCATGATGGATCGGGGACTATTAAGCTTCCCATTGGATATCCTTCTATTATGTGTGGATTGATCCTTAAGCAGCAACCCCATGCTGCGCAAGAAAAAGACCCGAAGTCGTCTCTCATTGCTCCTAGGAAGATATTGTTCAACTACAAGCTCTTCCAGTCTCATCATGCTGCTGACATCAGCATGCCTGTTAGTTTGTGTGCATCAGTCTTTCTCCTTGTCCATCGGGGCTCTTAAAGTCCCATATATGTATGCAGAGCTCAGGCTCTTGTTGTATAGACTTTGTTCAGTGAGCTTAATCATCGAGAATGAGTGATCTCTAAGGCCGCTTAGAGAAAGAAGGAGATTGAAGATGTCCTCAAAATGATGGTTCCCTCTTCTTCTGCCTCATCCCGACAACTGATGTTCCAGACGATGTCAAACAGGACATCACCACCAATTGATGTCTAGGTCTTGTCTCTTTTAGCACCGTATGAACAATTTCTCTTTATTCAGTCTGTAATATCCATAGCCTTTTATGTTTAAGCTTCAGTCCGAGACTAGATTTTTAGTATGGATTTATGGTTGCTTTTCTATCCCTACCTCTCTTTGACTTTCTTGAGGAAAATAGGGGGAGTAAGCTGGTTGTGTGTGAAACTATCTATTTCGTTTGCAGCTGATGAAGACCTCTTTGAGTGCCTCTCTGGATTTTGGACCCCTGTCTATGGTTGTGCTTCTTGGTGTGTTTTTCAGCTTGTTAAGTTGCTGAGATCCTTGTCAGTCACAGTGACATGTAGATCTGGTGAAGAGTTCTTAAGCCTTCTTCAAGCGTGCCTTTGGTTGAGTTGAGAGTTTTAGTGCTCATTGACCTAAGTGTGTTTTTCCTTCAAAAAGCCAAATGGGGAGTTTGTTGCTACGTTATGCTGGGTTTTTTTAACTGCCATACTATTTTTCTCTGTGATGTTGAAAACATTCTCCTAGGTGTCTGCTTTACACGTCATAACTGTAACGTGATTTTCTGCTTGCAGACCTTTTGTCTGATTCGCTTCCGCATTGTTTCTGATCATCCAATTAGCGTTTGTTGTCGCACGAAAATGAACAACTATTGAAAACCTCGGGCGGTTCGATCTAAGGCCGGACCAAGTGATCGCACCCGGGCCAAGATTGTGAACTCGAAAGTCTAGAGCTAGGCTTTCTATGATCAACCCGCCTCTCGGAAGAGGTAAGGGGTGAGGAGGATGAGTGACCGTGCCTTGGGTGTCGGCTGCCTACGTACCCGTGCGTGGGATCAGGTCAGAATGTAGTTCAGGCGTGTGTAGCGCAGTATGAGGCGTGGAGCCTTGGTGGAGAAGCGTGCTCAACGAAGGAGACGAGGCGCGGAGGAGTCCTCGGTGACGTCTCGGAACTTCGGAGATCGCGTGCGCGTCTAGCGTGTTAGACGCGCGAGGGGAACTCTAGTCGAGAACCCTAGGGGCGTGCTTGAGCACCAGGGGGCGTTCGGTCAGAGGGACCGACGTCCGGGAAGTCCCCGTGAGTGCTTCGGAACCTCTGAGAACGAGAGAGACTTGCGAGAATGCTTCAGGCCAAAAGTGGCATCAAAAGAAGCAGAAGAGAGTGAGAAATCGAGCGTATCGATAGGAGATGAAGGGATGCTTTTCCCCTCAGTGGGAGGGGATTTATATAGGTGTTTGAGGACCCTAAGGGGGTCCTTTGGCGTCCATGTGGGACTAGGAACGCGCCCTTTTTCAAGAGGAGGCACACAAAGGAGCAGCGGTGCACCATGCGCGGCGCACGGCGCACAACCCGCGGCACGTGGTCTGCGCCGCTCAGCGCGCAGCACGGCCTTGTCTGGGCGCGGCGCGCGACCCGCGGCACGCGGGTAGCACTGCTCAATGCACGGCGCGCGGCCCTGCCAGCGCGGCGCGCACTGGGCTTCATCTTTGCGGGCTTTTCACGATCGTCACGCTTCTGGGCCCGTTGAACTATTGTGGACTTGGTATTTCGGGTTTATGACACAAATGTTTTGTCGACGGATAACGCTCAAGCCGAGGCTCGATTCGAGGAACGATGCTCGACTCGAGGAGACCGACTCAAGGCCTGACTTGAGGAGCGAGGCTCGACTCGAGGAGACCGACTCAAGGCTCGACTCGAGGAGCGAGGCTCGACTCGAGGAGACCGACTCAAGGCTTGACTTGAGGAGCGAAGCTCGACTCGAGGAGACCGATTCAAGGTTCAACTCGAGGAGCGAGGCTCGACTCGAGGAGACCGATTCAAGGTTCAACTCGAGGAGCGAGGCCCGACTCCAAGAGACTGAACCAAGTCTCAACTCGAGGGGCGAGGCTCGACTCAAGGAGAAGACTCAAGTCTCTACTCGAAGGTTCCGCTCGAACCAAGGAGTCAAGAGTTTGGGGCGAGGATTTGAAGGCTTGCCACTCTTCAGGACCTCCGGCCTGACCATCGGCCCTTTGAGCGACGTGCCTTCTCGGTGTCTCGGGTTTTCCGAAAACGACCGACAACATTAGCCCCCCAAGTTCGTCGCTCGGGATGTTCCCGCCGGCGAACTTTTTGTCTTTCCCATTGGGTGTTTGAGGAAAATATTTTCAAAACCCCCATCGCCCAAGGAAGTCTTTTTTTTTTGGAGCAGCCGCGCGACGCGCATCCTGAATGGCGCGGCGCGCGGTCTGAGCGGCGCGCGGTCCTGGCGCGCGGCGTGCCCCGTGCGCGGGGCTGGTTCGCTTCGCGCGGGGGAACTCTGACTTTTTGGAGGTTTTCTCCGTTTTTTCTCTTTGTGGGAGTAGGATTTCGACTCCTACTCCCCTAGGAGTCTATATATAGACCTCCCACCTCTCCTCATTCTTCCACTTTATTTTTTTCTCTCTTCTCTACACTTTTTTTTTCTTTTCTACCGCTTGCATTCATGGATATTCCTTCCCTTTTCTCAATCGAGGGTCCCGAGATTGATTTCTCTCTCTTGTTTCAGGACTCTGAACATGTAGAGGACAATCTCTTCGCGGGATTGGGGGAAGTTCCTCTACACGTGGAAGAGAATCCAAGTGGAGTGGAGCAGTGGCTCGAAGGAGGCGAGTTGGGCGCGACCGCGCCCGTTCCTCAGCCTCAAGAGGAGTGTGCGCCATCTGGGCGCGACACAGGTGGGGAGTTTGATCATCCCACGTCCGGGGAACCTGCCCCTCGCCTCGTGATCAACTTAGTTGGCGAGGGGATTCGCGACAAAGCCTGCCTCGACGTGCCGCAGTCCGACTCGGACCCCAATGGCGCGCCAGGAGATATTGCGGGCGTGGATGCAGTGACTCCGCTAGAGTCGGTCCTCGACGAGATTGACTGCGTGGACGACTTTGGTCCCGAGTCTGAAGGGTGTGGGTCTCGGCGGAGGCTTTTGGCGATGCGCCGCTCCGGTTCGGTCCCTTGACTGAGTTTTCCGCTGACACGGGGGCCGATGATCTCGAGTTCATGAAGGAGATTCGGGGAATGTCGGAGGCTCGGAAGGCCGTCGAACGATTTCGTTCCCCTGAGCTGATGGCTTCCACCGGGTGGTTCCCGCTTTTTCCTCCTAGCCGTGGCGACAGTCGGCGGGCCGAGAGTTCTCCCAGTGCGGCATCGTCTCTCTCGAGCGGCGGTCTTCCAGGTATTTCGACGTTTCACTCTTTTTGTTTTTGTTCTTAGTCTAGGGTTTTGACTTTGTCGCCTTTGCAGTCTCTTCGGCTAGGGCGAGGGCTCTAGCGCGCTTAGCAAAGGCTTCTCGGGACCCGAAGTCGTTGGCGGTGGTCCGTTCTTGGATTGCCGTGCGGAACGATCGGGAGAAACCCGACCTTGGTCATCCGACGGAGAACGGCCCTCGCGCTTCTTTGAAGCGACCCTCCTCCTCGGCTCTACCAGACACGTCTTCGGACTCCAAGCGCGTAAACTCGATGGTTGACGTGGAGGCCGCGGAGGTTAGGGGAGAATGTTCCCTGGGCCTTGCTCAATCTTCGATGAAGATGTGGAAGAGCGTTGTGGCCAGCAGTGACGTGGAGTTATTTTGTCACGGCGTCTTTGACGCACAGAGGGTACGTTTCTCTCGCGTTCTTTGTTTAAGGCCTTGTTCTTTGCTGACTTATCCTTTTGCCTTCTCAGGTGCTTGCCCGAGCGACCCGGGTCGAGAAGATCCTTCACGACCTCATCAGGCGGATGAGCCGTGTCCAGGAGGAGCTTGCTCAAGCGAAGTCTCAGCTGGCCCACGCCGAGCGAGGTTCTCACTCAAAGGCGGATTTTGCGAGTCTCCGCGAGCAGCTTCAAGAGGCTTGCGTGGAATTGGGGGTTACCCACGGCAAGTGCGACCGTGCTCAGTTGGCCGTGGCAAAGATGGCTGAGGAGCTAACGACGGAACGTCAAGCTCTCGAAGTGGTGACTCGGTCGACGGAGGTATTCCGGAGTGAGGTGCGGGACCTTCGACGCCAATTGGAATCGCGCACAGAAGAGGAAAGCATTGTTCAGAGCCAGCTTACATCGAGTGAAGCTGCCTGTGATCGAGCGGAGTGTCTTGGCGGAGGAGGTGGCTCGGGTCACTGCAGAGAAAGCTGTGGCGGAATAGCTCGCGTCCGATCTTCAAGACGACTTCGACGTCGGAGTCGAAGAGGCGAGACATGCGGCGGTGGTAGAGTGTCGGGACGCCACAGCTACCGAGAATGCCTCTCGGGGGGTCACCTTCCACTTCTTCGACTCGCTGTTCCCACCACTCGACGGGGCCGATCTTATTGGCGACGATCCCGCCGAGTGACATGTTTTTTCTTTATCGTTTTTCTTGCGCAAGTGTTTAGCACACACTCTTTTTTAGGTTTTTCCATTCAGCGCACTTGTTTTAGCGCTTGCTTACTAGGATTTTTCCCTTCAGCACACTTGTCTTAGCGCATGCTTTCTAGGATTTTGAGGCAGTTGCCCTTTTCTTTTATGAGAAGTTATTTGTTTTTATGAACGTTTTTGCCATTCGTTTGTCATGGCATGTTTTGATAAGCAAGTTTTGTGTCAACGGTCTTGCTAGTTCTTTCATCTCAGCAGGATCTCACTTCGGACGCGCCAATCTCTTGGATGGTTTGCGTTCCGTAAGTTTTTTCAACTGTGAGTCAGCCATGCTTAGTGTGCCATGTAGGCATCTTAGGTTGCGCCAAGTAGGCGTCTTAAGTGCGTCTCAGGGACGACTTGGTTGCGCCATGTAGGCGTCTTATGTGCGCCATGTAGGTCTTTTTAGGTGCGCCATGTAGGCGTCTTAGATGCGCCATATAGGCGTCTTAGGTGCGCCGCGTAGGCGTCTTAGATGCACCATATAGGCGTCTTAGGTGCGCCGCATAGGCGTCTTAAGTGCGCCGTGTAGGCGTCTTAGGTTGTGCCATGTAGGCGTTTTAAGTGCGCAATGTAGGCGTCTTAAGTGCGCCATGTAGGCGTCTTACGTGCGCCATATAGGCGTCTTAGGTTGCGCCATATAGGCGTCTTAAGTGCGCCATGTAGGCGTCTTAGGTGCGCCATGTAGGCGTCTTAGTTGCGCCATGTAGGCGTCTTAGGTGCGCCATGTAGGCGTCTTAGTTGCGCCATGTAGGCGTCTTAGGTTGCACCATGTAGGCGTCTTAAGTGCGTCTCAGGGACGACTTGGTTGGGCCATGTAGGCGTCTTACGTGCGCCATGTAGGCGTCTTAGGCGCGCCATGTAGGTGTCTTAGATGCGCCATGTAGGCGTCTTAGGTGCGCTGCGTAGGCGTCTTAGGTGCGCCATGTAGGCGTCTTACGTGCGCCATGTAGGCGTCTTAGGTCGCGCCATGTAGGCGTCTTACGTGCGCCATGTAGGCGTCTTAGGTTGCGCCATGTAGGCGTCTTAGGTGCGCAATGTAGGCGTCTTAGTTTACGCCATGTAGGCGTCTTACATGCGCCATGTAGGCGTCTTAGGTTGCGCCATGTAGGCGTCTTAGGTTGCTCCATGTAGGCGTCTTACGTTGCACCATGTAGGCGTCTTAGGTCACGCCATGTAGGCGTCTTAGGTCGCGCCATGTAGGCGTCTTACGTGCGCCATGTAGGCGTCTTAGGTCGCGCCGTGTAGGCGTCTTACGTGCGCCATGTAGGCGTCTTAGGTTGTGCCATGTAGGCGTCTTAGTTTACGCCATGTAGGCGTCTTTCATGCGCCATGTAGGCGTCTTAGGTTGCGCCATGTAGGCGTCTTAGGTTGCTCCATGTAGGCGTCTTACGTTGCGCCATGTAGGCGTCTTAGGTCGCGCCATGTAGGCGTCTTACGTGCGCCATGTAGGCGTCTTAAGTGCGCCATGTAGGCGTCTTAGGTGCGCCATGTAGGCGTCTTCCGTGCGCCATGTAGGCGTCTTCCGTGCGCCATGTAGGCGTCTTAGTTGCACCATGTAGGCGTCTTAGTTTGCGCCATGTAGGCGTCTTAGTTTGGGCCATGTAGGCGTCTTACGTGCGCCATATAGGCGTCTTAGGTTGCGACAAGTAGGCGTCTTACGTGCGCCATGTAGGCGTCTTAAGTGTGCCATGTAGGAGTCTTAGGCTGCGCCATGTAGGCGTCTTATAAATTTTTTGGTGGAGCGTGTTCTTTTGAGGGTTTCCTTACCATTGCTAGCCCCCCCAAGTTTTAGGGTTATAAGTTAATTTTTGATAACCGGAAAACTTGACAAAACGAAATTTGAAACGGAAAACTCGAATTTTATTACGTTTGCAAAAAATTTGCGAGAAATTTAAAATCCTAAAACATTGGCTCGTAGGCCTTATTGAAAATGGGAAATAAAAGTGCTAAAAACGTGGGGAACGCTAGCTACTGGTAGTACTGCCTCAAGTGTTCCGCATTCCACGAGTGGCGAATCGGAGTTCCGTCTGTGTGTTCAATGTAGTAGGTCCCGTCGTGAATGACTTTGTGGACTCTATAGAGACCTTCCCTGTTCAGGCCTAGGACGCCGGCGCCTTGGACTTGTGTATTCTGGAACACTCGTCTGAGTACAAGGCTTCCGACGGAAAAGGTTCGCCTTTTGATCTTGGAGTTGTAGTATCTTTCGACCTTGCGCTTCTGTGCGGCGAGGCGTCTGAATGCTTCTGATCTCTTTTCGTCGATCAAATCCAGCTCCAGGCGCATGGCCTCATCGTTGTTCGCATTTTCGAACGTATCGACTCGGAACGTAGGTATCTCGGTTTCGATTGGGACCACAGCCTCGATCCCGTACGAGGGAGAATGGCGTTTCGCGCGGTCGTCCTGTAAGCCCATAGGACGAATGGCAATTCCTCGGCCCAGGCGCCCTTTTTATCTTCCAGCTTCTTTTTAAGATTGCCCTTGATAGTCTTGTTGACTGCCTCGACCTGGCCGTTGGCCTGAGGGTGACGCGACGAGGAGAAGATCTTGCTGATCTTTAGCTGATCACAGATATCTCTTACTCGCGCGTTGTCGAATTGGGCACCATTGTCGGTCACGATTGAGGCGGGGATACCGTGCCTGCATATGATGCTTTTCCATATGAAGTTTTTCGTGTTCGCTTCAGTTATTCTGGCAAGCGGCTCGGCCTCTACCCACTTAGTGAAGTAGTCAATGGCGATAATGGCATACTCGTATTGCCTTGGCGCTCTAGGGAGCTTACCAATGATGTCCACGCCCCACTTAGCAAAGGGACGTGGGACAACGATAGTGCTTAATGGGGTCGGGGGCTGTCACGGAATTTCCGCGAAGCGCTGGCATTTGTCGCAACGCCTTGCCCATTCGCAAGCATCTCGCTTCATGGTAGGCCAGAAATAGCCTTGCTTAAGCGCTTTGAGCGCGAGGGAAGTTCCAGCAGCGTGGTTCCCACAGATGCCCTCATGAATTTCGTGGAGGACCTTGGTCGACTCAACGCTATCGAGGCATCGGAGCAGCGGTGCTGAGTAACCGCGCTTATAGAGTACGCCCTCACGGAGCGTGTATTTGGATGCTAAGGCCCTCAGCTTATCTGCTTCTTTGCGGTCTTCGGGGAGTTCCCCTCTTCGCAGAAACTCGGCAATCGAGTCCATCCAAGTCGGCTGAGATGCCACCTCTATGGTCCCGATTTCGTCTCGGGAGACGGATGGCCGTGGGAGAAATTCAATGGGTACGGTCCCCAATCCGTCTTCGTCGATGTCAGATCCAAGGCGAGCAAGCGCGTCAGCCTCTGAATTTTGTTCCCTCGAGATTTGGTGAATCTCGAACCAAGAGAAGGCATCGAGTTTGGAGTTTTCCTTAGCCAGGTACGCAACCATATTAGGTTCCTTGGCGGTGTAATCTCCTTTTACTTGGTTCACGATCAACTGCGAGTCGCAGTGTATTCGCAGGTTACGGGAGCCGAGCTTCTGAGCGAGCTCTATCCCTACAATGAGCGCCTCGTATTCGGCTTCATTGTTGGAGGCTTGAAAGTCATAGTGGAGGGCGTATCGCAGCCTTTCCCCGCCGGGGTTAATCAAGACTATCCCGGCGCCAGCCCCCCGAGCATTAGATGCTCCGTCTACGTATAACTCCCAGATGGGACCTGTCGGTTCTACCTTCCTTTTCCGAGTTAACGTATCATCGTTTAGGTCAGTTTCCGCTCTTCCCATATCGGGAGTATAAGAGAATTATGCCATGAAGTCGGCTAAGGCCTGCCCCTTTATAGCCGTTCTTGGGTGGAACTCAATCCCGTACTCGCTAAATTCTTGGGACCAGATCGCCATGCGAGTCGATGTTCCCTTTTGAAGAGCTTTACCGATCGGATGCTCGGTTCGCACCGCGATTGGGTGAGCTTGGAAATACGGTCGTAGCTTCTTAGCTGCCGTTACGAGAGCCAGAGAAAGTTTCTCTATCTCGGTGTAGCGCGTTTCCGCGGCAAGTAAGGCTTTGCTCACGTAGTAGACCGGCCATTGGACCTTGTCTTCTTCGCGGACTAGAACAGCGCTTACAGCTCTATCAGAGACGGCAAGATATACGTATAGCATCTCGCCCTCTGTCGGTTTAGAGAGGAACAGTGGAGACCCAAAGTAAGCCTTCATTTCTTGGAAGGCATTTTCGCATTCATCCGTCCACTCAAAGCCGTCCGTCTTCTTTAGAGCTTTGAAGAACGGCTGACACTTGTCGGTGGCTTTAGACACGAAGCGTACCAGAGCAGCAACCCGACCGGTCAGGCTTTGCACCTCTTTGACTCGTCTTGGAGACTTCATTTCAAGGAGTGCCTTGATCTTTTCGGGATTCGCTTCTATCCCTCGTCGGCTGACGATGTATACGAGGAATTTCCCGGATTCAACCCCGAACACGCATTTGTTGGGGTTGAGCTTCATTTTGTATCGGCGGAGGATTGTGAACATCTCCCTCAGGTCGTGTACGTGATTGGTTGCCAGCAGGCTTTTAACGAGCATGTCGTCCACGTACACTTCCATCGTCTTGCCGATTTGATCGGCGAAGATCCGATTTACCAAGCGCTGGTACGTTGCTCCCGCATTCTTAAGGCCGAAATGCATGACCTTGTAACAATAGAGACCTCGATCGGTGACAAAGGTCGTCTTAATTTGATCGGGCTCGTGCATTCGAATTTGGTTGTAGCCTGAATATGCGTCCATGAAGCTTAGAAGTTCATGGCCGGCCGTGGCGTCCACCAGTTGTTCGATACGCGGGAGTGGAAAGTAGTCCTTAGGGCAGGCTTTGTTAAGGTCTTTGTAGTCTATACAAATTCGCCACTTCCCATTAGGCTTTTTCACCATTACCACGTTGGCGACCCACTTGGGGTACTTAGCCTCTCGGATGAAGTTTGCGGTGAGGAGTTTCTCGACCTCTTCATTTATGGCCAGGTATCGTTCTGGGTTGAACGTTCGTCTAGCCTACACCTTCTCGGCGACCTTTGGGTCGTCGTTCAATCGGTGCACTATTACTTTGGGATCGATTCCAGGCATGTCCGCATGAGTCCATGCAAAAACATCCTCGAATTCCCGGAGGAAGGCAGTAAGCTGAGTTTTGATGGCGAGTGGAAGCCGGGTGCCGACCTTTACAACCTGATCAGGCTTAGATTCGTCCAGGACGATTGGCACAAGATCGTCAGAGGTTTCTACCTTGAGTCTTTTGACTTCATCCGGGGGGTCAAGTTCTCTGAACTTCCTTGCGTCCCTAGGGTCGCATGGGTAATCGTCTTCCAGTTGGAAGATTGTGTTGACCATTTTTCCCGCGGATTTACCATCAACTCCTTGCACATAGCATATTCTGGCTTGGGATTGGTCTCCGGCCATAATGCCAATTCCCTCTTCGGTGGGGAATTTCACCAGTAGGTGGTACGTGGAAGTGATTGCCCTTAGCCGGTTCAACGTGGGTCGCCCGATGATTAAGTTATAGGGCGACTCCTGATCGACCACTAGGAATGAGACCATGTGAACAGCCTCAATTCCTCCAGGGGTCCCAAAGGTGACCGGCAGGTCGATGATGCCCTCGGTCATAACCTTTTCCCCAGTGAACCCAAACAATGGAGTTTGGGTCGGAGTCGGGTGCAGCCCCCCGAGCTTCATGCGCTCTAGGGTGGACTTGAAAATTATGTCGGCAGCGCTGCCGTTGTCGATGAGAACCCTTTTCACCAAGTTATTGGCCACTTGGGCTTTGAGCAAAATTGCGTCATTGTGTGGATGCACAACTCGCTTGGCCTCCTCATTGGTGAAATACATCGTCTGATGGGGCATGGACGGAGGTTCTTCGTACGTAAAGTTGACGTGCATAGCAGCGTCTTTCTGAGCCACGGCCCTAAGGAATTTCTTCCGTTGTCGGGCGGAATCTCCATCTTGTGGACCTCCCAATATGGTGGTTACCACGTGGAGCTGTGGATTGGCGTTGGCAGCAGTCGCGGTTCGGTCGACAGAAGCGGCTGTTCCACCTCCCTGACCAGACTGTTGTCTGTTCACGGTCGGGCCCGCAGCGCTAATCATGCGTAACACGAACTCCTTCAGCTCACCCCGTTGGATCAAAGCCTCGATTTGCCTTTTAAGGTTGTAGCATTCCGAGGTCAAATGACCGTATTCCCGATGGAACTCACAATATCTGGATCGATCGCGAGTCGCGGGATCCTTTTTCATTGGAGCCGGGGGCGTGAACTTGTCATGTGCCAGAGCCAGGATCCGTTCTGGCGCCGTGTTCAGCGGCGTGAACGACGAGTACCCTTTGAAGTTTTCCGCAAGTCGCGGCTTCTGGGGTACAGGGGGTTGGTTATCAGAAACATGATTTCCCTTGTTTCGTCTCTTACAGGGCTCGCCTTGCTCGTGGCTAGGTTCTTCTCGACGACGAGAGCTTTAATTGTTGCTCTTGCGGCCGTCAAGGTAATCTTCGACTCCCATGAAGGTCTTAGCTCGAGTCATTAACTCGGCCATAGTAGAAGGGACACGGCCGACGACTGACTTGAGGAAGTCACTTGTGCGCAAGCCTTCTATGATAGCGGCAATTGCGTCACCGTCGTCAAAGCGGTCAACCTTGTTCGACTCTTCAGTGAATCGGGCGAGGTATCGTCTAAGAGACTCGCCACTCTCTTGCCTGATTGACCACAGGTACATCTTGGTCTTCTTCTGGACCATAGACGTAGCGAACCGTGCTAGGAACATGTCTTTCAGGTCTTTGAACGAGTGGATGCTTCCTGGCCTTAAGTTCTTGAACCACTCAAAACCGGGTCCGGCGAGGGTCAAACTAAAAGCTTGGCACATGGCGCCAGGAGAAACACCCTGCATCGTCATCCAGGTTTCATAGTGCTGGATGTGGTAAGCAGGATCTGCTTTCCCATCATAGGGAGTGAGGTTCGAGAGTTTGAAATTCTCCGTGCAAACCTCGGCCAATATCTGAGCCGTGAAAGGCGAGGAGTTATCCTCAACGACCCCATAGGTTCTTCCACCTATTCCGTATTCTCGGAGATCTCTCACCTCATTCCGAAGATTGTGGATCATAGTGACCACATCGAGACCGGTCGTTGGGGTAACCCCCTATTCGGGAGGAGTTACCTGTCGCCATTCATTAGACCCTTGCCCTGCGCGGCGATTCCCGTTAGTTTGGGCTGCCAGCGGGATGTTGGGTCTAGAACTTAGTCGCTCTCTCAGATCATTGCCACGCCCCATGCGTTGAGCAGTAAGGTGGTCCCTAAGGTCAGGGCTGGTCGTACGGAGGCGCAGGCTTCGTCTGCGACGGCGCGCTCTCCGCGTGCCCTGACTTTCCGCAACATTCTCCCTCGGACCTAGTCGGTCGAGGGCTGAACGTCGGGAATTCCCCTCTTGAGAAGCTGTCGGCACGTCGCCTGTCCGGGGTAAGGGATTCGATGGACCGGCTTCAAACACTGCGGGGAGTCCCCCGTCCTTCGTGAGAGAAGTCTCGATATCCTCCGACTCACCAGTACCCTCGTAATCAGGGTCGCGGTCGCGGCTTTCCTCATTGAGGTTCTCAGGATCCCCGTTGGGGATTACCGTGTCACGCACAGGTTGTTTCGCAACCAGTCGGCTGTGGTACCTTGTGTTCCTCGCCTTTAGTCGGCGGATACTCTCCTCCAACTCCATGATGCGGTTGTCCCTACTATCAGGAGATGGAGATGGTGAACGGGTCGAGCTCTCTTCGTGGAGCGACTCTTCGTCACCATGCGCTCGGGAGCGCAAGAAGTACTTTTTGGTCTCAGCGACGTTATTGGGGTTGTTAATGCCCTCAGAACGTACGGGTGGCTGAGTACTCATCTTTTCTCAAGTTCGAGAAAGTTGAGTTTGTAGAAGAAAAGAAGAAGATGAACAGAAGGGATTTCGGGCTGAACAGGTCGGGAACTCCCCCTCCTTCTAGCGCCAAAATGTTGTCGCATGAAAATGAACAACTATTTAAAACCTCGGGTGGTTCGATCCAAGGCCGGACCAAGTGATCGCACCCGGGCCAAGATTGTGAACTCGAAAGTCTCGAGCTAGGCTTTCTCCGATCAACCCGCCTCTCGGAAGAGGTAAGGGGTGAGGAGGATGAGTGACCGTACCTTGGGTGTCGGCTGCCTACGTACCCGTGCGTGGGATCAGGTCAGAACATAGTTCAGGCGTGTGTAGCGCAGTATGAGGCGTGGAGCCTTGGTGGAGAAGCGTGCTCAACGAAGGAGACGAGGCGCGGAGGAGTCCTCGGTGACGTCTCGGAACTTCGGAGATCGCGTGCGCGTCTAGCGTGTTAGACGCGCGAGGGGAACTCTAGTCGAGAACCCTAGGGGCGTGCTTGAGCACCAGGGGGCGTTCGGTCAGAGGGACCGACGTCCGGGAAGTCCCCGTGAGTGCTTCGGAACCTCTGAGAACGAGAGAGACTTGCGAGAATGCTTCAGGCCAAAAGTGGCATCAAAAGAAGCAGAAGAGAGTGAGAAATCGAGCGTATCGATAGGAGATGAAGGGATGCTTTTCCCCTCAGTGAGAGGGGGTTTATATAGGTGTTTGAGGACCCTAAGGGGGTCCTTTGGCGTCCATGTGGGACTAGGAACGCGCCCCTTTTCAAGAGGAGGCGCACAAAGGAGCAGCGGCGCACCATGCGCGGCGCGCGGTCTGCGCCGCTCAGCGCGCACACGGCCTTGTCCAGGCGCGGCGCGCGACCCGCGGCACGCGGGCAACGCTGCTCAATGCGCGGCGCGCGGCCCTGCCGGCGCGGTGCGCGCAGGGCTTCGTCTTTGCGGGCTTTTCACGATCGTCTCGCTTCCGGGCCCGTTGAACTATTGTGGACTTGGTATTTCGGGTTTATAACACAAATGATTTGTCGACGGATAGGGCTCAAGCCGAGGCTCGATTCGAGGAACGATGCTCGACTCGAGGAGACCGATTCAAGGCCCGACTCGAGGAGCGAGGCTCGACTCGAGGAGACCGACTCAAGGCTCGACTCGAGGAGCGAGGCTCGACTCGAGGAGACCGACTCAAGGCTCGACTCGAGGAGCGAGGCTCGAGTCGAGGAGACCGACTCAAGGCTCGACTTGAGGAGCGAAGCTTGACTCGAGGAGACCGATTCAAGGTTCAACTCGAGGAGACCGATTTAAGGTTCAACTCGAGGAGCGAGGCCCGACTCGAGGAGACTGAACCAAGTCTCAACTCGAGGGGCGAGGCTCGACTCGAGGAGCCGACTCAAGTCTCGACTCGAGGGGTTCTGCTCGACCCAAGGAGTCAAGAGTTTGGGGCGAGGATTTGTAGGCTTGCCACTCTTCAGGACCTCCGGCCTGACCATCGGCCCTTTGAGCGACGTGCCTTCTCGGCGTCTCGGGTTTTCCGAAAACGACTGACAACAGCGTTCTCCAAGTTCATTGAGAAACCCTAGCCATCTCTTTTCTTTTTGGTAAGGTTACACATCTAGGTATCTTGTTGCAGTCGTCATCGCGGAAATACCGTGTCCTAGGTGTGCCTGTTACTATGTTTTGTTGACAGCCATTGTAAGAGCTTTGTAGCAGAGTTTGCTGGTTGTTGATTCAGGTTATTGTAAACACGTATTGTTATAAACGTTGTTGAAACATTGGGAGAGTTTGAGTGGAAAGTGAGGCGAGCTCAAACACAGGGGGAGCCTGGGTTATAAATTGCTAGGGTAGTTTGAAGTTAGAGGAAAATTGGAAGGATCATATATGGTTGTCCGGCATTATACTTACTCTACCGTCTAGTAGAATTCTCTTTCCACTGAGAGTCACATCCCTCCAGAAAGTATGCACAATTGGGCGAACTGGATTACGATCTCTTGTGATTCTTTATTTATAGTTTACGTTTATTTTTCTAAACTGATAAGTTATTTTTTAACCTGTTAGAACATCTTTAGAAGCATCGCAATAAACCGTAGATCTACCTTTTCACAAATAAAATGTAGTTGTTGTGTTTCATGCCAATGGTATTGATGTTGGACTTCATCCCCAAGATAACAAAAGAGGGATTCGGCCTAACACTAGGAAGTTGGCCCAAGCCCATGAATTTGTGATGATAGGTCCAAGAATAGTCCCAGCCCGATAGAAGATTCAAATATCAGCTTGAGATAACTGCTCCCCGAAGAGTCGCATGAACAAGGCCAGTCAGCCCGGACGATCCATAACCGCTATCCATACGAATGAGTCTTTAAACGACAGGTGTCCCAGAACATAGTAGTGAACTCAAACTGACATACGATTTGTCACCCGTAACCCGGGGCTCGCAATCTCACCTCCATTACTATAAATATAAAATAATTAGGCCTATGTCAGACACATTACTTTTTGTTCTCTTTCTCACTCTACGATCTTGCAATGTTGATATCCCAATTCAAATCATTGTACCACTTTGAGAGATTATAATAAATAGCCCCGAGCCTACTTTATATTCAGCTTTTTCTTATTTTTACTATATATAAAAAAATTTCCTGTCTTTCTGTTTGGTCTTGCAATGGAGATTTGAGGTCAAATTATAAATATAAATCGATCCATCTAATTGTCTAAATTGTCATGACTACTTTGATGTGATTTCTCACATCAACAAATGGCCTTTGCTTTCACAAATGTAGTTTTGAGTTTGTTTGGAATGGTTTGGTTTTGGCGTTGACCATCTGTCAAATAGTTTTATTTCGAAAAGGGGACAAGATTTTTCTAGACTAATGGTCGAATTCGGTTACAAAATGATCTTCCTTGCTGCTCAATCTCCACCTTGCCGCGATGCTATCAGTGTTATCGTTGACGGCATTCAGAATACGGAAAAAAAAAAAAAAAAAAAAAAAAAAAAAATTTCCCTTCTCTTCTGTGTTGAGTATATTAATCGCACTTATAATTAATTAGCTCACTCTATTGTTGTTGAAATCTTATAGTCCGTGTTTGAAGAGATTTTTTTGAGTTAATTCTTATTGGATTGGGTATCTTTCGATGTAATTTCAGCATTTTGTAGTTAATGAAGTTCAATGATTTCCTAAGACAAATAATATTCATATTATAAATTAGAAATAATACATTGAAATACTATACACTTAATCGGTTATTAAATATACAATTTTTACTAATAAATTAGAAATTTGTAATTTACTATATCATTCCAAACATCACGTTTGAAATATAGCTAACGTTTGAAAACTTATTAAAAAAAATAGCCAAATAGATGATGTGGCACTTGAATAAGCCATTTAAAATTTTCATTTTGTCCGTCTTTTTTTTTTCTTCTTTTGCTACAGTGATTCATCATTTTCTCTCTCATATAGTTTTTTTTTCTTTTTCTCATCAAAATTTCAAAAATCCATATATTCTTCATATGAACTCGAAATTGAGTGATTCCAAATCCTACGGATTCGTGGTGAGGAGAGCTTCAAAAATAGACCCATTGGGTTGGATGAAAAATCATGTCTACTACTGTAGAATTCTGTCGGAGTTCACTATTGGTACATTAATTGTCATCAATTGTCGAGTTTTTAAATTATTAACATTTTTTGGTTAATTATAACATGTTTAATATAATGATATTTAAGTCAAATATAATTGTCATATGCTATTTTACTAAACGTTTGCAAACGTTGGTTACATCCCAATTTTATAGTTTAGTTTTTACTACAAATCTACAATGCCCAATAAATTATGAATTTTTTTTAATGAATCATTCAAAAACTTGAGAATTAACTTGCTAAAGCTTTGAAATGGGGTAGAGTGGTAGACACACAATCATCATGCCATTTGGTAAGTCAATCCAAATGGAGAAACTATATAAATTACTTTGGAAATCGCTTAAATATGTTTGATTGGGAGTAATATTAATCACATTCTCGGTAATCTTAAGATTATTTTGTTTGGTTGAGGGTAATGTTAAAAAACATACCCGAAAATGTAATGATTTAGGTGATAAAATTACTTTAAAATGAGATAGTCCTGATATCACAAAATGTGTTATTCAGATTACGACATCATGAAAATTTGCTGTTACCATATTTTACATACATTTTAGTTACGTAAGGTTTTTTGTTTTTTTGTTTTTTTTAAACCGCTATTTTCTATACTAGCCCAACAACCCACTCATATTAGGAGAATAGCCAAAGTTCTCCTAAATTAAGAGAATAGCCCAACTAACCTAAATTACCCTTCTATACTCACGCCTAACCTAAACTCACCAAGCCGTGGGATTGAACCTCAATTTTCAGGATTTCAACAACATCGAGTTCTCTTCCGCCACAATCGCTGGCGCTGCTCCGACGATCGTCATTTCCGCGGCGTCGCCTTCCTTGATCCACCGGGACTTCGTCGTCCTCTGGCGGCAGCGTCGAGCAGTATGCGGCGATGGACGAGGGTCCTCTCTCTCTCTCTCTCTCTCTCTCTCTCTCTCTCTCTCTCTCTCTCTCTCTCTCTCTCTCGTCTGTGCACTTTGTTCCGGTGCTCACCCGACGTGCGCCTCCGACGCGAGCCCAGCGTGAATTCCGGCGAGCTCCTCTGCGCGACCTGACCTGCCTCCGACGCCCGCAATTCCGAGCTCCCTCCTTCACCAAGCTTCGACTGAGGAAGAAGAGCAACGAGGACGAAGTGAAGATACATCTCGGTCAAGTTAAGAGATTTGGAATCAGGGTTTCAGATTGAGAATAATTGGGGATTTACAAATTATAAGCTTGATGTCTGAATTGAAGTGATATAGAACTTGGTTTGGTCTCGAAATGTTGAGCTATTTTGTTGATTCAGTGCTAATTCGCGAATCAGTTAATTGATTAACTGACTGAATTGAGTTAGGTTAATTAATTAAACTGATTGGTTGAATTAAGAATTAGCTTAGGTTCTGATTTATTTTTTGTGAGTAAAGTTAATTTACTAATGGACTGAATTAGAAATTAGGTTAATTAATTGAATTCTTTGAATACGAATTGACTTAAGTTCTGATTTTTGTAAATTTTTTTGTGAATTTCCAATCCAAACATTCAGCTAATTAATTAACCTAATTCAATTCAGTCTGTTAATTAATTAACTGATTCGCGAAGAGTATAATTGTCTACTAAGAAAAAATGTGATATTTGCTTAATTAAATGAAGTTTGCACTATTCTCCTAATAAGAAGTATAAAATGGACTAGTGACAACAAATTTCTGCATGTAATTATATATAAATTATTATTATTATATATATATAAAGCAAAACCCTCATTTTACTGTTCATACTACAGTAACACTCAATTTTTTTAAAAAATTTCCAAAAATACTTATTTAAGTTTTAAAATTACATAAGTAACCGTATAACAAAATTCCAGAAACAACTTTAAAAAACGAAAATTCCAGAAACAACTCCAAAAAACGAAAATTCCATAAATGACTCTAAAAATGAAAATTCTCTAAACTAACTTTAAAACGATAACAGTTATTATTACAACTTACTATTTTTTTTTATATCTGAGTTATTATTTAATTAAAATGGTTTAAATATATATTAAAAAGTGGTAAAAAAAAATGCTAACTAACCAACAATTGCAAACCGTTCACATTAGTATCTAATTTAAAATTTATCAAGCCTCTCCGGGCAACGCCGGGGCCTATTGCTTGTATCATTATATTACATTATATAATGACAATAATTTGTACACGTATATATATATATATATATATATATATATATATATTATATAGTATTCTCATGTACGTTATACGTAGTTATAACTATGTAACTAATATATATATATATATATATATATATATATATATATATATTATATTGTTAATTAATTATTCTATATAAATTTTGTATTACTTATCATGGGTCTTTGATGATTGTCTATAGATGGTGGTGTTGTTTATATTGTACATTTTTTTATGTCGTCCTGCATTTATTGTATAAAAAAAGTTTAATCATCATAAATCTTTTTCATAAAAAAAAATAACTATTAATAAGTATTATAAATTATTATAGAAGACAGCGCATGAAAAATGAAAATTATTTTTTGTATTATATTAAATTATCACTAATAATATTACAACTTAATTTTTTCGTATATAAATTATCGTAAGAGCTTTTTTTTTTTATTAGATGTTACATTATTTTGTCAAACCAAATACAGTAATATCACATTCTCATAAATCTATTTAAATATTGATATGTTCTTGTTAAAACATTTTCTTAAAATTTTACTATTCATTTTTTTTATAAATATAGATGGCAATCGATAACTTTATAATTTTTATAAATAATGACCAAAATCGTAAATCTACAAAATTCAAAACAGTTTGTCTTCTTCTATGGCAAATTAGAGAGTATTAAAATTTATTTTAGGGAAAATTAGCGAGTATAAATAAAGTGAAACTAGTTTGGGTTTTTGCTTTTTAGAGAGACAAGAAAATGAGAATAATATAAATTAATAGATTAAAAAAAAAAAAAAAAACGTCGGCACGGAAAGATCAGTTTTGTGTTCAGCTCTGAGTCTCATTTCTCTTCGATCCTTCAATCTTGGTATGATTTTCTTCTACTTAATATTCTTTTATTACAGGAAGACTCGTAATTCTTTCAATACTATTAATGAAGATTTTATTTTTAATTAGATTGGTTTTCATTTTATCTGCGACAAAAATTTGAATTTACATGATCGAGACATAGAAGACTTTCTTGATATTGCATTTGAGAAATCAGACATTATTAAAAAATGGTATATAAGCATTTGGGTTTTTCCTTGATCGCGTAAATCATATGTATACAAGTTTATCGTCTCTTGCTTTGATGATCAATGCGAGAGCGAATTAGGTTTTTTTTTCCTCTTTTTGAAATGACGTAAGTCCCATTTGATTGTTAGTAACTTTGTGTAGGGTCGGTAGTTGGGGGGTAAAAAAAAAAAATCGAGATTCAAAATGATAGATAATAATATTTACTTTCTTGATATTGAATTTGAGAAATCGGAATTCTGAAGCCAATGTGACTCGTATGAGCGTTTGGGTTTTTATCCAAATCTTGAAAGATGAAATATGTATTATCTTTTGCTTTGATCTTTAATGAAATGGAGATTTAATTGCGTTTTTCTTTTGTTTGCAGTGATAGGTAGTTGGTATATATATAAATATATATATTAAAAAAAAAATTCATCGAAATGGTAGATAATCTGGACCAGGATTTAATAAGCGACTTGCCTCTGAGCATCGCAGAGATAATCCTAACCCGTTTGCCGATCAGAGATGCGGTGAGAACCAGCATTCTGTCGAGCAAGTGGCGGTACAAATGGGCTTCCATTTCGCAGCTGGTGTTCGACGAGAAATGCGTAACATTGCGAAACGACCGAGAGCTGGTCGAGAAGAGCCTCGTGGACTTCATAACCCGAGCCCTGTTCCTCCACAGCGGGCCGATCCACAAGTTCCAGCTGTCGACCTCGTACCTCCAGAGCTGCCCCGACATCGACCAGTGGATTCTGTTCCTCTCGAGGAACGACATCAAAGAGCTCGTCCTCGAGCTCGGCGAGGGGGAGTGGTTCAGAGTGCCCTCGTGCCTCTTCCGCTGCAAGAAGCTGAGCCGACTCGACCTCTTCCGCTGCGAGTTGGACCCGCCTCAGAGCTTCTCGGGATTCGCGGCCCTGAAGAGCCTCACTCTCCATCAGGTCTTGATCGCGCCGGACGTGATCGAGTCTCTGATATCGAGCTGCCCATCGCTCGAGAGCTTGTCTCTCTCCTACTTTGATAGCCTTGCTCTGACCATCAACGCCCCGAATCTCAAGTACTTGCTTCTCGAAGGCGAGCTCAGGGACATAAGCCTCGAAAACACTCCGCTCTTGGCCGAGATGTCGATCGCCATGTACATGACCGACGATAATGGCGAGCCGTTCGTGCAGAGCTCGAGGTGCAATTTTGTCAGGTTTCTCGGCAGGGTTCCTCTTCTCGAGAAGCTTATCGGACACATCTACTTCACAAAGGTAAGATTGAATTTTCTTTTTCTTTAATCGTTTCATTCAATTATTGATGTCTGACTTTTTTATTTATTTTAGTATTTGAGTATAGGGTATGAGCTGAAGAAGCTCGCAATTACATATACCAAACTAAAGGTGATTGAGCTAAACCAAGTTAGTTTCGAAGATATGAAGGAGATCTTTGTGGTTCTTCGCTTGATCATGAGCTCTCCGAACTTGGAAGAGCTTCAGATCTCTGTAAGTTTAACTTTCTGCTTTAAATCTATATAGTTTTATAGTTTGTTTAATTTCTAGCCTCAATTTTTTTTGTTTTTGATTCATTATTTTTATATTTTTTCGTTGGAAAAATAGGGATCCTCAAACGCTTTGGTGGCAGTAGAAGCGCCGGATTTGGACATGTGGGAGTTAGAAGAAAGTCTTACGCAATGCACGTTCGAGAAGCTGAGAATGGTGAAAATGACGGACATGTCCAGCGTTCCACACGAAATGGAGTTCATAAAGTTCTTGCTCCGCCGATCTCCTGTGCTCGAGAAACTGACGATCAACCCTTGCGTGTACGTCATGGACGGGCGGTTGAATATGCTCATTGAGTTGGTAAGGTTTCGACGTGCCTCCGATAAAGCCGAAATCTTTTTCTTACAAGAATAAGGATTTGATACAAAGTCATTTTGAGCTTGTTCGCTTCGCATTCACTTTGGTTACTGTCTCGCACTATGTATAGTGTTTGGTAACTTTGTATTAGAAATAAAAATAAATAAAAAATTTGAAGAAAAGCACGGCATTCATGTTATAACTATTATTTGTAATGCACAAAACATTCTGAGTTCATCGGCTTCTTTTGCAATAGTTGGTACCTTTTGAACAGGAAATAAAAATTGGAGAACATCGTGATGTTCATGTTACATGGATATTTTTGTTATGGCTATTCTTTGTAGGACTCTAAACACATTTGAAAAAAAATAATAATAATAATAATTCAAACTCCAAGCTATATTATTCATTATTTGAAACCCCAAATACATGTCTTAAACTAGGGAAGAAGATGCAAAAGAGACCACTATGGTCACATGTATTTACAGGTGAGTAAAACTAGCTCACCTCTTTCCTTAGAACTCCAATAATATTCTATCTATGCTATAATATACATCAACAGATTCGTCGACCCAACTGATAGTCATTGCGAAATCACATTATGTATGTAGAGGAAGAGTATTATTGCTCGGATTTTTTTTTTTCGTCTGCATGTTGAAGTCTATAAGTTATCACCTTGGTCCAGAAAGCTCCATTGCTTGAGTGAGCAAAGAAGAGTCGTCGGTGAGATCGGAGTACCTCTCTGAAGAAGAGAAGTCGTTGGCTCGGCACCGAGTCGACTCGGCTCTCTGGGTAGCTTCCCATTTCTCTGCCAGTCCATCTCCTTCTAACATCCTAACCACCTCCGACATTTTTGGTCTATAACTCGGGAGATACTGAGTGCATAATAAAGCCACTTGGATAGTCTCCTCGAGCTCGATTCTATCGTAGTTGTTCTTTAAGTCCTTGTCGACAATCGCATCTAGTTTCTTCTCTTGTTGAAGCTTTCTCACCTGCAATTAGAAAGTGAATTATGTAAGTCATTGTCAAGTCTTCAATTGGAGCCCAAATTTTCAATAATCCAAATGAATTAGTGAAGAAATATTAGGGCTAATATCACAGTTGTTTTCTTTATTCAGAAGCCAAGAAACTTGAAAGGGACAAAAAGCATAGAGCCTCTTTTTTTTTTTCCCTGAAAAGTTGAAAACATTAGGGAAAATCGGATTTCGATTTTACGCAGTATTTTTATTTTTATTTTTTTATTATTATTTTTTTAAATTCGTATTTTAGTAATACCTTCTCCCTCAATTTTTCATCATTCCAAACGACTAGAAAAAAACTCCCTTGTTCTCTTGCTCTTGCATAGAAGATAAACCCTTGAAAGAGCTCTGTGATTAATTCTTCTTACCCATTCAAGCATCGCTCCTTTTTGGTTCGCTGCTTTCCCAAAATCTAGTGCTCTGTGGCCAGAGATGAGCTCGAGAAGAAGGATCCCGAAGCCGAAAACGTCTGTCTTCTCGGAAGATTGGCCGGTGGAGAGGTATTCGGGGGCGATGTGACCGACCGTCCCTCTCACTGCGGTGGTGACGTGAGAGTCATGGTGATCGAGCAGCTTCGCCAACCCAAAGTCTCCCACAATGCCCTCGCAATAGTCGTCCAACAATATGTTCGCAGCCTTGACGTCCCTATGAATGATCTTAGGGTCGCATTGCTCGTGCAAGTACAATAATCCTCTCGCGGCTCCTAGGGCAATTCTCTTCCTTGTACCCCAATCAAGCGCTGGCTTCGCTGCATATTCAGAGCGACAACAAAAAAATGTTACTGAATGAATAGCCAGGGTTGAACCGAGAAACTATTGGAAAGTCTGGCAGTGTTGTCTTGAGCGTATTTAATCTTTTTCAAAAACGGATTTCAAATGGATTTTCGGAAGTTGAAGCGAGACAAAATGAGAGATTGGTGGGAATAACATGAACTTAAAGGGTATACTTAGAAAGATTACAGTCGACGTTTTATGGAAATTTCAAAGGTCAAACCTTTAAGGCGAGAAGCGACACTGCCGTTTGACATGTAAGGGTAAACGAGGAGCCTCTCGGAGGCGGTCATGCAAAAGCCGTAGAGGCGGAGGAGATTTCGGTGCACCGCCAGGCTTATCATCTCGACCTCAGTCTGGAACTGAATCTCTCCCCCGATGGCGTTTCCGTCTTTTAGCCTCTTCACCGCCACCACCGACCCGTCCCTCAGACACCCTTTGTATACGTACCCGAACCCGCCTTTCCCGATTAAGTTTTTCCCGCTGAAGTTGTTCGTCGCCGACTGAAGCTCCCGGAACTGAAACCTCTTCAGGTTCCCGAGGCACATCTCTTCGGGGTGTTGCTCTGAGAAACATTTCGAATCAGCCAAAAAAAATTGGTAATATCTAAAGTGAATCGTCTTTTTTTTTTTTTTTTTTGACGAACCATTGATGTCGAAGAAGATTTGCTGGTTGTGTCGGTATCTCCACCAGAGGACACCGAATCCGAGGATCAATAGACACACACAAGCAGTGCTTGAGGCAAAAGCCAAGATGATTGTGTGGCTTCTTGAGGAATTTCCAGATGGTTGAGAGTCTTCGCAAAATAAAAATATAAAAGAAGTGTAAAGTTTTTGGACCATTGCGACAAGTTATCACAGAGAAAACACGGCATGAGAAAATAAGTTAGCTTGTACAGGAAGTTAGCCATAGATTTGAAAGAAAAAAAAAAAACAGAAGAAATGTTTCTGAGCAAGTTTTGAGGGTAAATTACTTTGCGAGTTGTTGGAGAAAAATATTGGTTTCATCGGAGCGGAAACGAAACAGGCTTGTTCATGTCCGGTGGCGCAAATCTGAGGATTTCCGTCAATGCTATGTCCAATTCAAAATATAAAAATAAAAGGTGTCAAAAGAAATAAATACTTTTCTATAATAGTATAAATAATATAATAATAATAACGTTGCTTACTTAAAGGTCTTTGCAGAAGATGAGGGCACTGGACCACTGAAATTGTTGTAAGACAGATCTCTAGATAACGAAGCAGAATTCATCAAGAAAGTCAACACTAAAACATAATTTAACATTTCAAGGTTAATTTTAATTCAGAGAAAATGATCAAGAAACAATTACAGAAAGGCAAGCTGGGTCATGTTAGCCAAGGCTGGAGGAATTGTTCCACTAAGGCTATTATTGCCCAAACGCCTGAACAAGTTTCATTGTTAATAAGACAAATCGATTAAACTCATTTTAGGGACGAAAACAAAAAATCAAGTAAAATTATAATGATAGATACTACATACAGATATTGGAGGCTCTTGAGGTTAGTGAAATTGCTAGGGATTTGGCCAGTGAAGGTATTATTTGAGAGATCAAGTGTGACAAGCTTTTGTAGCCTCCCAATTTGAGTTGGGATTTGTCCTGATATATTGTTATTCTGCAACAGCCTGCAAAAATAAAAAATAAAAAAAAAAAAAAATAAATAAACATGGCATACACAATTAAAAATAAATAAATAAATAAATGAATTATTATTTTACTTACACAGTCTGGAGATTTGTCAAGTTTCCAATGCTTGGTGATAAAGTACCCGATAACTCTTGGCTTTGAATTCCTCTATTGGAAAAAAAAATTATGTTGGTTTCGTGATATTTATTTTAAATCTATGGTGATGATAAATAAATAAATAAAATAGTACTTACAGGCTAACAACAAAACCTTCTTGAGAGCAAGAGACCATAGTCCAACTGCATGGATCAACTGCAGTGTCATCCCAACTCCCAAGAACATTCCGAGGGTCTTTAAGAAAAGACCTTATTCCCATTAATGCTTGCACTGCCAAAAAAAAAAAGAAAGAAAAGATTTCAAATTACTGTAAATTGAGGCACAAACAAAGAACGTGAAATAATACTATTACCTTCATAGTTGATGCCTTGGGCAGAAAGCAAGGCTTGTGAGGAGTGACATAACAATAAGCACAGTAGAGAAACTATGAAGAATTTGATCACAAACTTTCTCTTGAATTCCATTTTTTCTTTTGCCCAAAATGCGAAACACCTTTCTTTCTTTTTTTGGTTTGGTTGATGATGAAGTGAGTGAGTAAGAAGTTGGTAGAGAAACGGTTTGTTTTGGTTTTGAACGTTTTTTTTCAAGAATCAATGTACAACCAAAAAACTCATGACATAATAGTTCAGTTGATCATGAATGAAGAGCTTTTTACATCACAGGTAAAGTGGTCAGTTTTTTTCTTCTTTAGCTCACGCTTCTTCAAAAACCAGATTTTATTTGCACTCACTCACTCACTCACTCCAAGATAAAGACAGGTTTTTGGGGGTGAATAGAAAATGAAAAATATTTTATTAAATAAAGTTAAGGTAAAAAAAAGAGAGAACCTCTTTGGTTCAGTAAAGAATAGGTAAATGAATATATATATATATATATATATATATATATATATATATATATATATATATATATTCCTTTGATCATGGATTGGGTTAGCGAGGAAAAGATGTTGGGGAATTTTCGTTCCAATGTTTCACTGGTTATAAAAGATTACATAAAGGCATACATAGTGAGGTATTATCTGTTAAGCATTTTGATTTTTCTAACAGCTAGAAGACAATATAAGAATAGGAAATTAAGTGCTTTGGAATTAGGTTCTTTGAAAAGTATATATGTGAATTTTAATATAAGCACATTTAATTTTTTAATTATCTTATAATCATTCTTATAATGTATAAAAGACAAATTACGATAAAAATTTCAGGATGAAAAAAAAATTAAAACAATTCAAACTTCGAGTATTTTTTATATAGTTACAATCAAAATAAAATTTAACTTTAATTGTTAATTAATGCACATATTTTATACATTTTATCGTGTATTTTTAAGCTCAATTCATATTTAGTTTATATTTTAGTTTTTCATGTTTTTTGGTGATATTCAAGTGTTTGGAACTTAATTGAAAGTTTTCAAACATTACAGTGATTTTTTTGGACAAATTAGAGGGGAAAGTGAAATTCTCTTCAACATGATTTTGAGATGTAAAATCAAAGACTTATGAAAGTTTCATTGTAGCATTAAAAAGAGCTTTCAAATGCTTATTTATTTGCACAAAATTGAACATAGAAATAAATAAGAAGTTACAATCGTTTCAAGCAAAAACGATCGGCGCATATATAATATAGTGTGCCCAACGCGCTTGGACACGTGCCGTAGTGTCCCATCAGTTTACGAAGGGGCGAAGAGTTCTTTTAATCATCATTTACCACATCACCTTTCATTTCTTTTTTTAGCATTGTTTAGAGTTTTGGAGAGCGAGGGAGAGCTTGTTTTCACCTTCAAACTAGTTTCCTATTTCCCTTCTCTTTAATTTAGTTTCTTATATTGATTTGGCTTTTGTTCATTTATTTTAGAAGTACGTGTTTTTTGTTACGATGTTGCTTTAATTAATTTGGCGTTGATGTTTCGTTTATAAATTTAGTCTAATCCAATTTCCATTTTGTGATTTCTTGCTTTTTTTTTTAAGTATTCTTCATATCCTTTCATGTTTAGTTACGTTTGAATTGTTATTTAAGATTGTTTAGGGATAGAGATGTGATAAGTAATGGCGCGTTGTTAAAATTCACATAGAATGATCTAATGTTATGAATAATCTTTTAAATTCTTATGCTAGGTATTGAAACCGAGAGGTAGTAGCTCGACAATTAATTAGATTAACTAGCAATTCTAGAGACATCGGCGATTATAAACATGTGAATTTGATGAACAACAAAGTAGGAAATTAGGCAGTGGTAGTTTATTCAGGATAATTTCATAGGTAATTTGCGGTGAAGTTGGACTCTATTTTCTCGCATTAGAATCCCGTGTTATTGAATCGTTCTTTATTTCACTTTTGCACTAAATCACCGTGATATTGCGTTCAATTTGTTAAACTTAAGTACTAAGGTAGTTTTTAATCCATAAATTTAGTTATTGTGAGCTCGAGGGTCATTTTTTTTTAATAAATTTATATTAATCTACAGGATATGTACTCTTGTGTGGTATGAATTTCGTATTGGAGTGACCGATCTAGAAGAGAAAAAACTTTTATCAAATGACTGTTTACTCCAAAAACGTACACGTTTGATGAATATAGATTAGAAAAAAGGATGGCTTGAATAAACACTTTAGTAAATGTACTTACTGTTACTTGAGTATTTCTCCTTACAATATAAATAAAGTTTGATTCTTTATGTTGTATATAATAAACCATAGCAAGCATAACTTTAGACTGAAAATAATAATAACAAATAAAAAAGTGAAGACGAGTCATTATGCTAAAGCTTCCAGAATTGCCCGTGGAATCCAACATTCCTTATAAGAAGGCCACCCAAGAAAGTGTTTCAATAAATTAATATTCGTACCCAATTCCAATCATGTATCTATTACTTACTGTAAAAGAATGGTGACGCAAGATGATTTTATGCTGCCACGTGGCGTTTCTAATTTTTTATTTTCTTTTTTTTGAAGGAAAGGTGAGCTTATTTTTTATTTTCTTTAATCCATGTTCTTACTTATTTGAGAGACCCAATACTTAATGATATTGTCACTCCCCAACTATTCATGTTAATCTCTCTCTCACACACTAATGTATGTATACACACACACACACACACACACACACACACACACACACATCACTTTCAATTTTTTCTTCACTTGTTCCATTGCAAAAACATGTTATTGTTCAATTACCTTATGTCACTTTTGCATCAATGACTCATATTGGGATCGTTAAATACTCAAAATCTCTTATTTTCTTATTCTCAAAAGTGTTTTTTTATCCCATCTTTTAAATTCGAAACAATTAACGAAGAGGATTATTGGTCCGGGTAATCTTCATCGTGGTCTTTTCAACTTGAATGTTCCTCATTCGAATTTTATTTTTTTCTTTTCGGCTTTAGAATAATTTTGACCTTTGTCACTCTCGTCTTGGTCACCCCTAGTAGTTCTTTTAAATTTCTTGTTAATAAATTTCCGGATATAGATGTTTGCCCACAAACTGAGCAATCTGTTGATTCTTTTTCACAAAGTGTATCTCCCTCTTTTGTGTGTTTTGAATTGCTGCATGTTGATGTTTGTGGACCATTTAATGTTCCTCTAAAAATGGTTCACGTTTTTTCTCACCAATGTTGATAATTATTCAAGATGCAATTCGATCTATTTAGTCAAATGATAAGAAAAAAAAAATTGCAATCAAGTTAATAGACAATTTAGACTGTCAATCTCTACAATTCATTCTGGAGATGGTGGTATTTTTATTCCACAATTTCAAGCTCTTCAATCCAACAATGGACCTAATTTTCTTTCATTAGAATTTCAAAATTGGTTTCATTCTCATGGTATAATCCATCTAGAAGTTGTGTAGCCACTCCTCAACAAAACGGGAATGTGGTACGTAAAGATCGACACTTACTTGATGTTGCCCGCTCACTACGATTCCAAGTTGCTAATCTCCCTCTCTAATTTTGGGGCGAATGCATTCTCACCGCAGCATTTTTCATAAATAAATTACCTACACTACGTATTCTTAATTCAAGTGTCGTAATGAAATTTTATTTAGAAAGGCCCCGTTTTATTCCTCTGTACATGTGTTTGATTGTGTTTGTTTTGCCAAAATATGCATATTAAAAATAAATTCGATGCACGAGGTGAACTACACATTTTCGTGCTCTATTCTTACGGCAAAAAAGGATATTGAATTTATGATCCTTCTTCTCATTGCATAATAGTCTCACGCGACGTTATTTTTCATGAGTCGGTCTTTTCCTACAAAAATACTTCAGAACATCGTTCTAATGAAATTTACATCACACCTCTAGATGATGATTTACCCTCATATCAAATATAATTTCAAAATAATTCATCCGTAACAACTGATATTCCTTCATCTATTTCGATTGAAAATCTGATTGAAAATAAATCTTCCAATCTGATTCACGCAGAAAGTAGTGATTCAAATTGATAAAATATTTAAAGTTAAACTTACAATTTTTTCTCCACTGAACTTCATGTGGCTCCGCTAGTGATTAAAAGGCCTAACTTTAAATAGTCCATTAATGATAACATAAACGATATTTTAATCTATAAATAAATTTATTTGAGCATAATAATTATCAAATTATTAATTTTAATTTTTTTTTCTAGGAACAATCATTTTTTTATTTATAAATCCATCGCTTCTTAAATGTAGAATATTATTTCCAAGATAAGTAATTCCTTAATTTTATATAAAAATAATTAAATAATATAATTATAAACATTCTTAGAAAAATTGAACTGTTCAGTGAATAATTTATTTTAATTTGTTTTGACGATCAAATATATATTTTTAAAAATAAAATATTACAGAAATAAACAGCTATTTTTTTAGGATAACATTCAAGTAACCATTTAGGACTATTTACTTTTAAAAAGCCATAAATTAAGAGAGCGTCCATGGAATTCCAATTTCGACAGATAGCTGAAGATGTGATCTTTATCTCAATATATTTCTCAAGGTCCCCACATATTTGGTGAAATAATTGGCTCTCGAAACCTCACCTTTGGATCATGAAGATCGAAAGGCTCAAAATAATTTATAATTACGAGGTCAAGCACTTCAAGTCATCACACAGCTCGTGTTCGCATAGATACACGTGCATGTTAGACCCACTAAACAGTGTGGAGTCAAAGAATTTCCTTAGACTAATCATCTAAATAAAGATTGAAACAATTAAAGATTGCCCAAAGGATTACAAAGCATTTTCCGCGAGCCCATCCCCGTTCTCAATTGATTAATAAATATTGTACATTAATTTCGTAATTACGCGGGAGTAAGATGTTCAACTAATGAGTGTAACAAGTTTTAATAAAGGTGATAAACAAACAAACAAACAAACAATCAAATTAAAAAAAGCAATAAATGACACACGAGAATTGGTAACTATGTTCGGCGATAAACTACATATTTAGGTGGACTGATACGTACGAGTGAAAGCAATCTACTATATCAATCAGTCAAAAGAATATGAATATTAAGTTTGATGACTCCCTCACAAAAAACTCCGTCTTTGGCTCATCCAATGGATGTAAATTAGAGTCCCCCTCAGATTAGAGACTCCATTTCTATGTTTCACCCAATCTTCTCCCGAAGATTATCAAGCACGTCAATACAAACACACTCACTCACAAATTAAAATCAAAATAGAGATCACATAATTGCAAGTACCAAGAGCTAGTTGTCGATGTAGATCTCTAAGCCAGAGAGACCAGCTCAAAGTTTAAGGCGGCGTGAATTTATCCTAACAAGATTGTATAACCTAATTCGACGACAAGGAGCTTTATTAGGTCAACACACAAATCTCTCGTGAATCACATAGAATCGAAAACCAAATATCCGATAATATATACCCAATATATTCTTAACTGAAAACTGGGAAGTTTCCAGTTATATTCGCGCGATAGGTCTTGAACATCTTCTTGTAGCTTCGTTCGAATAACTTTAACATAATTGTTTTGTCAAATTAAACCATGGCATAGAGGATCCAACAAATGTTTTTAGTCACAAATGTTATTATATATATATATATATATATATATATATATATATACATATATATATATATATATAGGCTTTTAAATTGAGTGTTACTGACCCTCAATGATTTAGCTTGGGTGGTAAGATCTCTTGTCTTTGAGGAGACCTCTGCGAGAGGGCGAGGGTTCGATCCCCTAAGAAACGCAAAATTGACGTTTGAAAATTATATCTTGTGCTTAAATGTTTAACGTGTTTGTAATAAGTATGCTTTGCTTACGTGTAAATATCTCAGCTGATGGGTAAACAATACAAATGCCAAAAACTCTGTAATTGTCAAATCATGGAAATCATAATTCAAATTATCTGAAAAGACTTTTCCCTCTTTTCTCTCTTCTCTTCTTCTTCTTCATGGTATCAGAGCCTTTCTAAGGTTCAATACCTATTTCAATGGCGAACTCAAATTCGTCAATCAATGTCAAAGCCAATGGGACCTCTTCCTCAATCTTACAATCTACACCGACTTTCTCGCCTCACTTGATCCGCTATCTCTGCGATTGGAGGTCTCAAGTTCTTCTTGCGGTTCGTGCTCATGGATTTGAAGAAATCTTACTCGTAACTGCTACGATTCCATATCAGTTCGTTGAAACCAGCACAGTTTCAAATCGCTTAGCTCCACAGCCAAATCCAGAGTTTCAGAATTGGCTCTCGCTTCGATTCATGAAACTCAGCTTGGACATGTGAGCCATTATCAGACACCTGCGGAGATCTGGCATGCGATTGGAAGAATCAACTCAAGTTAGTTCAAAGCTCGTCTTCTTCAACTGCGACTTCAGCTACAAACGATGAAGAAAGGATCTGCGTCGATTAAGGAATACATTTTGAAGATGAAAAACGTTGTAGATGTTCACAACACGTCAGGATCCATAATCTCTTATGATAAACTCATTCTCTACATCCTCGGAGGTGTTGTAACATCCAGGCAAGGAGATCTAAATCTTCAAGAAGTGCAGTTCATGCCTCAGTCGCATGAGATGCGAATTGAAGCCAATAATGTTGCTCAAGGTCTAACGAGTTACATGACTGCAAATTATGCTTATGCTAGAGCGAACTGAGGTCGTGGAGGTGCAAATTGAGGCTCAAATCGCGGTGGAGGAATAAATCGTGGAAGAGGAGGTAGAGGCCGTGGATCTGGTGGCAGAAGACGTCCTTACTGTCAACCATGTGGATGTGCTGGTCACACAGCAGTGAAATGCTAGCATAGATTTGATCAAAACTTTCATGGTGCAAATGAAGAACATCATTCTCAAGCTCATCAAAGTCAATTCAACTCGGATAGTCAGTCAAGCTTCGATCAGTCACAATCAAGCAATGATGAAGCTTTGTACAGTCCTTGCACACATGATCACTCGAGTAATTCAGTCCATCCACAAGCTCACACATCTAGCTCTTCATCGGCTTCATGCTATCTTCCTGGCAAACCTGAATAAGTGTGGTATCCAGAAAGCGGAGACATAAATCACGTCACTGCTCAATTTGACAACCTATCAGTTCAGTCAGACTATAAAGGAAGTGGAAAGCTAGCTGTAGGTAATGGTTCTCTACTTGACATTTCTCATATTGGTGACTCACTATTGCATTTTCCTACCACTCAATCCAAACTCAAGCTTATCCAATCTCGTAGCACGAAGTTGTTTTAAATTCATCCGTGATAATCGTGTCGTTATTGAATTCCATAGTGAATTGTGTCCCATCAAGGATGAATGCACTGGACGTGTCTTATTGAGAGAAAGTCTGAGGAATGGTCTGTATCAATTATGTCTGTCTCCTAGTAAAGTTGTGCAAGCCAAAACAAGTCTCAAAGCTCATAAATTCTGCAATCTTAGTGTTCAAAATAAGTCAAGAAATTCTGTTCAATGTAAAAACAGTGAAACTTTACTAAGTCAGTTTCAAATCTTTCCACGAATTCTATTTGTGTGTAAGAATGAGATTGAGTCAAGTTCATATGATGTAATTCTTTGGCATAGAAGGCTTGGCCACTGTGAGACCCGACTTTTGTACACGTCAACTTCTGTAAAAATTTCCTCTTATCAATAAATAAAGGAAATTTTCTTCTCTCTCCGTGTTGAATGAATTATAAGAATTCACAATAAGGAAATGGTGAGTTTTGATAATCCGAATATAAGGAAAGAGATTTTTGAAAGCACTTGAATGTTGGAATAAAGTTAAGTGCTTGAGAATGAAGGAAATAATATTTGAGGGTGACGAAATTTCGGAATAAAGATATTCGAGTAAACCGGATATTACTTTCTGAATAAAATTACTCGGAATGTACTCGGAGATTTAAAAATCTCAAGAGTGAAAATAAATTCCGAAATCCCTTAAATATATTCAAGGTAACAAGAATTAATGAGAATTTTCTCGGTTATTTTTCGAGATTATTTTCAATTAATCAAGGACGAAGTTGTGAAGTTTTATTTTGAAAGGACTTATGTGCAACGTTTTGAGGGACGAAACTGGAAAAAAATCTTGCTGAGGGGTTGTCTGGAGAGATACGTGGCCATCAGGACGTGGGCCACATGTCTATATGTGGCTCAAGAGGGACTTGCCACGTGGATTTCATTTCCTTCTCTCTCACTCTCATTTTCGATCTCTCTGTCTCTTTTTCCCTGTTCTTCTTTGCGTCACTCGGCTGAAAGAACCAGGCAAAGAAAAAAAAAATTCAAACCGCCGCTGCTCACCACCATCCCTCACCGCTCGGTCACCACAACCACCGTCACCTCTCTCTCTCTCTCTTCAGTCCTTATCCTTCCTCGCTTGCGCTCGTCCAGCTATCCCGAGCCCAAGCTTCGCGCGCGCCATCCAGCCAAGACCGAGCGCGCGACCGCCGCGAGCCGCCGAGAGCGCCGCCGGCGAGGAGACATCGGTGAAGAGAAGATTGAACCTCGGAGAGTTCGATTCCTCCAAAAGCAAGGTGAATTTCTTTCACCCAGATTGAAATCCACGATTAGGGTTTCATGGGATTTTTGGGGCTTTTGCTTGATTCGAGTTGGTTATGAGAAATTGTTTGGTTTTGTGTGTTTATTGAGCTCAATTGATGGTGTTTATGACTTTAATTGGAGGTTTGAGTTTGAAATCGTTTGGTTTGGTTGATTATTGGCCGTGTTTATGTCTTTGCCGTGTGAATCTCTTTGGCTGGGAATTTTGAGATGATGAGTTGAGGTTTTTGATTTGATTCTGGCGTTGAAAGTGTGTATTAACTGGTTGTTTTGGAAATTTTGACCGTGTGTTTGTTTTGGCCGTGGGCTTGGTTTTGGCTGTGTGTTTCGGTTTGATTATGTTGTCACAATTTCTGAGCCTCGGATTGGTTTTGGTTGTGTGTGAACGTTTTTGTGTGTTAGCGTTTAGTTACTCGGATTCGTGTTACGTTTGCTTGAATGGATTCGGGTTTTGGGTTAAGGTCGGGATTTGGATTTTGGTATTGATAAGAATTGGAATTAAGAATGTTGACTCGTTATCGGATTTCCCGACTTGATTACAGATTTAGACGGACGAGCGGGAACCGGCAAAGTCGAAGGCAACGAAGCCGGAATTTGGAATTTTCAAGAAAAGAGTTATCGTAGTTAAACCTCAATAAACTCGTGAGTTTTTTAAATCGCTTAGTGCGTTTAAATACTCTTGGATTTGATTATGTGATGTATTTCCTGTATTTAAATAAATAATTTATGATTATTTATTTAATAACGTTTAAGAATTTGATTTGATTCGCTTTGGAATTATCGGTTACTTTTTATTCGGATCAATTTATTTGAGACTCATAAGCATGTTATTGGATTTTAATTCGTATTATTCTCGATACGAAAAATACGCGAGTCTTGAATAAGTTTGACTTCCGAAAAACCGGAGAATAATGAATTAAATTCTCGAATTCCGAACCGACTCGAATCTAATCCTGACAACGACCATTATCTTTTCAAGTAGTTCGATAACTAACGAAGTTTCAACTTCGGATTCTAGTTCTCTCGACGCTCCAGGACGTGCTAAAGGTCTCGGGAAGCGTGTAAAGCAAAGTGTCCTCCGGAATTCATCAAGTTCTCTGACGAACTATTCCGGGTAAGTGGGATTTAAGTTTGAGGCGCCAAATGAGGAATGGTGCGTAGTAGAATAATTGTTTATGTTTCTTCGTTTAATCCTCAAACAAAGAGAAACCCTCAGTTAGATAAGATGACTGAATAAGGCTTCGGCCACTAACTAATAAGATAATAAAATGGTAGGGTTAAACGATTAGCAAGTTAAGAACCTTGAAGCCTTTAAAGCTATGTTAAGCTTCTGTAATAGGTTTTACCCCTTCGTCCTGATGAAGTGGACAACAGGAGGAGGAAAGACGGTGTCCTCCGGATTCAATCCCGAGAGGAACTGTTCTAGGAGAAGGTCCAGCCTCACAGCTGTCGACAACTCCTTCTAAAATACTTAAAGAGCCATACAATGAAATTAATAATGTTAATGACGGGCTTTATCCCGATAAGATCTCCTCCTGTAGTAAGATAGACAGGTAGGCTGTAGACAGCTCTTGTAAAACATAACGAACTCTTGTCGGCAATGTAGCGAGTGGCATTCCCGAAGGCCCTTTAATGGGAAGTCGATGGGTGGCTTCAGGTAAGTCGATGGGTGGCTTACCTGTCCTGAAGGAAATATGAACCCTGGATCGACCAGGGATTGGTGAGGGTTTGCTCCCCTCTACCATACGCGCGTCAAGGCCCTCCTACATGTGCTAGTGGATCCCAGACATTAAAACTTCGGCCTTCTGAGGGCTAGGCTCAAGTTCTCAGAATGGTTTACTCATCTCTCATGAACGGCTGCGGACTGAAGTGTTGATTGGCCAGTCCACTGATGTAAGGCGTCGGTATGAATGAGATGGATGAGTTTCTAGGAAGACGGTTGTTAGCCGGATTCCTATATGATTATGTGTTTGATTGTTTTAGAACGGGGTTCTAAAACTGAATATGTCTGTATTGATTGAATGAGATTTTTGTTATCCTGATTGAATAATGGAACTTCTTTATTCTTCTGAATCTATTATCTGCTGTCATCTGCATTTTATCATCTGCAACCATGCATCTCATGTAGTGCTAGGTTAGATATCCTGCTTACTGAGTCGGTGTGACTCACCCCTTAAATCCCTCTCCTTGTAGATAAAGGAAAAGCTCAGGCGAAGCAGGAGTGCTAGTCAAGGTAGATCTCATGACGACCTGTGGCATAGGAAATGTCTTTTTGGGAAATGGGTATCAGGTTTTTGAAAACCGAGCTTATATGCTCGTGAAAGTTTTATATAGCTTTTGCAAGAACTTTTATTATATCATAACGTTTAGATAATTTGCCCCGAACCTCTTTTTACGTTTTGAAACTCGGTTAGCACAACTATGGGCCTATGCTTATGGATAGCAAGCTAGGGTAGTCCGCATTTTTGTAACCCTTTTAAAAGCGAAAAATTTTACCGGTTTTTAGCGGACTAGCTCTAGAAACCTTTGTTATTCCTTATATGTAAATTAAATTTATTTCCGCTGTTGTTCAATAAACGTTTTGTAAATGACGTTTGAAAATGTCTTATGTTCATTTCGTTTGAAAATATAAATGGTTATGAAAATGTTACGAGTAAGGTCGCGATCCGAGGGCGACGGGTGTCCTGCGGGTCGTGACAGCCACCCTTCTAGTTCTGTCTTAAAGCTTGTAACTCTTTTCAGTCATAAAGAAATAGCAAAGTTACCTCTATGTTCAGGTTGTGCTAGAGGAAAATTACATCAGAAACCTTTTCCAAAGTCTATGTCTAAGTCATCTGTTTCTTTTGAGATTGTACACTCTGATCTTTGGGGACCCTCCCCTAAAATATCTCGTGATGGCTATAGGTACTATGCTGTGTTTGTTGATGATTTCACCAGGTTTACCTGGCTCTTTCCTTTGAAATTAAAATCTGAAACCACACAGATTTTTCAACGCTTCAACACATTCATAGAAAGTCAATTCACATACAAAATCAAAGTTCTTCACACATATTTGGGTGGTGAATATCGTCCTCTAAATCCTATCCTAAACAACCTTGGTATCAAACACATATTCTCGTTTCCTCATATCCATCAACAAAATGGAATTTCCGAGCGAAAACACCAACACGTTGTTGAAACAGGCATGTCCCTACTTGCTCAGTCAAATCTCCCATTTCATTTTTGGTGGACTCCTTTAGCACTTCTGTTTCCTTGATCAACATTCTACCTACCCATGTCCTTCACAATAAGTCACCTTTTCAAATGCTTTATCACAAGCAACCAGACATGTCAAGTGTCAAAACTTTCGGATGTGCTTGCTATCCATTTCTGTGACCATAAAATCCTCACAAGTTTGATTACCACTCTTCAAAATGCTTGTATCTGGGTCCAAGTTCTCTCCATAAGGGTCATAGATGTCTACATCTAACAGGTCGCCTCTATGTTGTTCGTGATGTCATTTTTGATGAATTTGACTTTCCCTATGATATCTTGTTCTCTAAGTCAAGTTCTCTTGTTTCTTCCACAGTGCCTCAGTCAAATTGGATTATTCCAACTCCTTTTTCAATAACTCCTCCACTAAGTGCTTCAACTCAAATCTCTAGCCATTCCTATAGCTCATCACCAAGCCTGTCTGGTACCCTGATCCCTATCTACAACTATCCAGTGCAATCTAATCCTCTCACACCAGACTTTCAATCATGATCTCTTTCTATACAACCACAATTACCTCATCACCAAAATCAACCCCAACAACCAACTCTCTCCATACATGTTATTCCACCAAACCAACCTGCTCCTTCAGCTCACTAAATGGTCACAAGATCCAAACTTGGAATCTTCAAACCAAAGTTGTTTCTTGCTGACTATTTCACACTTGACATACCTATTGAGCCATAGACAACCACTGAAGCCCTAATTATACCCGAGTGGAAAAAGGCAATGCAATGTGAGTTTGAGGCTCTTCTCAAGAATCAAACTTGGGAACTGGTGCCTCTAGAACCATATATGAATGTCATTACCACAAAATGGGTGTTCAGGAACAAATTTTAGGTAGATGGTGCTCTTGACAAGCACAAGGCGAGACTGGTTGCATGTGGATTTCAACAAATAGCTAGCATTGATTACTTTGACACCTTTAGTCAAGTGGCCAAGCACTCAACAATCAGGGTTGTCTTTACCCTTGCCACATTTTTGGCTGGAACATTCAACGAGTGGACATTAACAATGCCTTCTTAAATGGTGTTCTTCATGAAAAAGTTTTCACTGAGCAGCCACAAGGATTTGTCGATGAGATTTTTCCCAACCATTTTTGTCGTCTCAAGAAGGCTCTCTATGGCTTGAAGCAGGCTCCGAGAGCCTAGTTTGACCAACTCAGCTCTGCTCTCACCAGGTTTGGTTTTTCATCTTCTACTTTAGATAAGTCTCTTTTCTTCAAGGACATTAGCTGTGACATAATTATGATTCTTGTCTACGTTGACGATATCCTGATCACAGAGGATGATAGTGCAGCGATCAGAAAGCTTGTCAACTCACTGAACATTCAGTTCACTCTCAAAGACTTAGGTCCGGTGAACTTTTTCTTGGGTTTGAAGCAACCAAGGGAGAGGATGGCTATTACATGACACAATGCAAGTACACAGTGGTTCTCCTCACAAAGACAAACCTGCTCAATGCAAACTCTAGTCCCTTTCCAATGTGTCAAAACAAGAACTTGACGAAGGAAAGTGAAGTTGCATTCGAAAATGCTCAGCTCTATAGAACCACTGTGGGAGCTGAGCTCTACAATATCTCACACTAACAAGGCCACGCATAGCCTTCCTAGTAAATAAATTGAGTCAATTCATGCAAGCTCCAACGAATGAGCACTGGTGTGCCTGCAAAAGACTGTTGAGAAACTTGAAATGGACTCTTGATCGTGGCATTCAATTCAGTCGTGTGAGTGCAATGGATTTAGTCTATTTCTCAGATGCAGACTATGTTGGCTCTGTGGATGACAGACGCTCAACAACTGGGTATTGTGTGTTCTTAACATGGTGTTTAATCAACTGGTGTTCATAGAAACAAATTAGGTGGTATCCAGGTCCAACTGTGAAGCTAAGTACAAAGTTGTTGCAAAAGCTGCATCTGAGTTAACATGGCTGAAACAGTTGCTCAAGGAACTGAGCATCGAAATTAATGGCCAAGCTATTCTCTGGTGTGATAATGTGGGAGCTGCTCAACTAGCAACAAATCCGGTTCACCATGCTAGGACTAAGCATGTTGAAGTAGATGTGCATTTCATATGAGATAAAGTTATGGCTAAGGAAATTAAAATCAGATACGTCCCATCAACTCAACAAACAGCATATATATTTACAAAAGCTTTTCCCATTCCACGCTTTCAAGAACTATGAGACAAGCTTACCTCTACTTGATATGGAGCAAGCTTGAGGGGCTGTGTTTGTAATAAGTATGCTTTGCTTACGTGTAAATATCTAAGCTGATGTGTAAACAATATAAAAGCCAAAAACTCCATAACTGCGAAATCATGGAAATAAGAATTCAAATTCTCTGAAAAGACTTTTCCCTCTTTTCTCTCTTCTCTTCTTCTTCTTCATAATGTAATCGATGATATGATGTATGATGTAAAATTGAACTTTTTGTTTTTAAAAAAAATTGAGTGTTTGTCTTAACCAAAATTTTAAATACTTTGGTATACCGATAAATTAATCATCTCGATGAAAAATTTGACCATATACCAAACTATTTTATAAAATATCTATGGTTACCGCTGATGTACCATTTTTTTATTAAAGAAATTGACGTTATAACAATTTTGAAGAGAAAAACTACCGCTAATATATTGATTTTAATTTTTTTTTTAAATTCACAACAATAAAACATAGCCACAACCGAAATTAGTCACAACCAAATAATGGGTATGTTTGGTACAGATTAAATTCTCCTGTTTTTTGGTTTTAGCAGAAGCTAAACCGATTTTTGGCATTTGGTATAACTGTGTTTAGGAAAAACTATAAAATCGCTTTTGGAATTTGTACAAGATTCGGAAAAGCTACAAATCGTAGCTTTTTTAAACAACGTTTTTAAAACAGCAATACAATTACTGTAATATCCTTAGTCAAGTTTTGAAATCCCTAAATTATCTCCCAAGCTTTCTAACTAAAGAAACACAGTCGAGAAGAAAATAAATACATGTTTACATAAATTAGTAGTATCTTATTATTAATGAATGGCCTTTAAATAGGCTGCTTACAATTGAAACAGAATATAAACTACCTTCTATAAAATAGCAAATATTTGAACTGATCTTATACACGAGATTTACTCATTCAGATTACACTACACAGAAATAAATACCCTATACATGCGTATTTACTAATTGACTAAGCTAATTTGTTCCTAAAAATGTGATACGCAGATTTGACTTCACACTTTAACACGTCCAGTTTAAATATGTGGAAAAATTTGCTGTTAATTACACAAACCTGTGAGGAAGAACGCAGTTGAAGCAAGGCGCTCTTTGTTTCATCCTCTGCATATATACGTGTTTTGGGGAAGAAACTGAAAAGAAAAAGAAATTGAAGAGGAACTTATGATGAGTGATTCCACAAACAAGGTAAATTATTTTCCAATTCAATCCCTTATGTTATCAGAAGAACTCCTTTTTTATTCTTTTCAGTTTTAGATAATAGACAGAACATCAACGTTTAGTTGTATTAAAAATAGGTGCAGTGAAATAAAAAAGGTACCAAAAACTCAAGTTAGATGTTAGACCTAAAACAGAGTCCAGTAAATTACATTTTCTATTAGGCAATTTGTTCAAAGATGAAGATAGGCAGCATATATATAAATATATATAATATATTTATATATATATATATATATATATATATATATAACTGAATAAATTTATAAATATAATTTCCTGGCCTAGCTTGGGTTTAACTGATCAGAAATGGTAGACAAAGAGATGAATGATTTCAGGCCGGCCAACAATAAATCATGCCAAAACTCCCCTACCGATTCCTTCTCCCAATTCACCTTACACTACCTAGCTTCCACAACAGAAAAAAAAAAACAGTCCTACTCGCGGGCCCCGGAAAATCAAATCATAAGCTCAACACTAATCCGGGGCGTCGAGATAAGCTATGGCTAATATAAAAAAGAAAGCTCAAGAGCCAAACCCCCAAAAACTACAAGCGATGAAATCTATTTATCAAATCGAACCTCGTCCAACTCGGAAACCCTATATTCAAATCAAGAACCAAAACCCCCAAAACCAGAAATTATAAATTTGCAGTGAAGAATATGTTGATCGCTTACCTCCGCCTTCGTTTCGCCGGAGCTCTGTGTCTCACGCTCTCTAAAGCCCCCGAACCCCCCAGCTGACCCAAACCAGAAAACCTAGAAATGTAACAACTAAAATATCAGCTCAACGGAGTTGAAGAAAAACCTAGAGTGAGACCGATTGAAGAAAAAATATCTAAGAATTGCTCTGTAAGAACTGCTCGCTTCGAATCGCTCGATCGCTAGGGTTTAGAATTGCTCTCTCTCTCTCTCTCTAAAAATGTCGATGAAGATAAGTCCACCGAGTCATCTTCCTTTTAAGAATAAAATCTGGTTCCTAAATTATTAATGTTATTTACTAGTGTACAATATATTCATTTATTTTCTTTCTCTTACCATTTTTATTACCGTATATATATATATATATATATATATATATATATATATATATGTTGTCGCACGAAAATGAACAACTATTTAAAACCTCGGGCGGTTCGATCCAACGCCGGACCAAGTGATCGCACCCGGGCCAAGAGTGTGAACTCGATAGTCTCGAGCTAGGGTTTTCTCCGATCAACCCGCCTCTCGGGAGAGGTAGGGGGCGAGGAGGAGGAGTGACCGTGCCTTGGTTGTCGGCTGCCTACGTACCCGTGTGTGGGATCAGGTCAGAACGTAGTTCAAGCGTGTAGGACGTTGTGTGAGGCGCGGAGCCTTGATGGAGAAGCGTGCTCGACGAAGGAGACGGGGCGCGAGGAGTCCTCGGCGGCGTATCAGGACTTCGGAGATCGTGAGCGCGAGAGAGAATGTGTGTTTTCTCTCTTTTGGAGACGTGGAAGACTCTAAGTCAAGAGTTCCTTGTTGTGGCGGAGATTCCAGACGCGTAGGCGATTCCTACTTGGAAATGCCGGACGCGTAGGTCGCGCGTGTGTCTAGTGTGTTAGACGCGCGAGGGGAACTCTAGTCGAGAACCCTAGGGGCGTGCTTGAGCACCGGAGAACGTTCGGTCAGAGGGAGCGACGTCCGGGAAGTCCCCGTGAGTGCTTCGGAACCTCTGAGAACGAGAGAGAGAGGAGAGAGACTACTTCAGGCCAAATATGGCATCCAGAGAAGTAGTTGTGAGTAAGAAATCGAGCGTGTCGATAGGAGATGAAAGGATTTATTCGATGGCTTTCCCCTCAATGGGAGGGGGTATTTATAAGTGTTTGGGGGCCTTAGGAGGCTCCTTTTTCGTCCATGTGGGACTAGGAATGCGTGTGGCATCAAGTGGAGGCGCACGGCGCGCGCGGCGCACAAAGTGCGGCGCACAACGCGCGGCGCGCGGTGCAGGGGGCGCGGCGCGCGGGTCACCAGGCGCGGCGCGCGATGCGCGGCGCTGGATGTGCGGCGCGGGATGCGCGGCGCGGGCGTGTCATCGCGCGGCGCGCGGTCTGCCTGGCGCGGCGCGCGGCCTGTCTGGCGCGGCGCGCGGGCTGCTGCGCTTGGTTGGCCGGCGCGGCTGCGCGCGCGGTGCATGGCCCGTCTCGTCGGGCTCTTGCGGGCCTTTGAATACCATTCTTGCCACATGAAATATGAAGGTTTCCCCTTGGCGAGAGTGACTCGTTTCGAGGAGCGACTCGAGGCTCGACTCGAGGAACAACTCAAGGCTCGACTCGAGGAACGACTCGGGGCTCGACTCGAGGGGCATGAGGATTTGGCACGAGGACTTGTCAGTCGACTCGTGAGAGAAGGCTCGCCGCTCTTCAGGACCTCCGGCCTGACCATCGGCCCTTTGAACGGCGTGTCTTCTTGGCGTCTCGGGTTTTCCGAAAACGACCGACAACATTAGCCCCCCAAGTTCATTGCTCGGGAGGCCCCGGGCGGTGAACTTTTAGTTGTTTCCGCCGGGTGTTTGAGGAAAATAGACTCCCCAGAGCTTCACTGTTGCGAAGCCTTTGTGGTTATAAAGAATACTTTCACAATTGTAAGTGCTCTTTCTCGTTTTTTCGTCTTTCTCGACACGAGTGTATGATCGACACGTGGAGGAGGATCCAAGCGGATAAGAGACGTAGCTCGACGTGGACGAGGCAAACGCGCTTGCGTCCGTTGCTCTAGCCCCGGAGCAAATGGGATACGCATGCGCAAGTGGGGCGTGCATTTGTGTAGAGGCGTATCGGCACGTTACGGCCAGTTGATTTTTGGGCGAGGTCATGCCCAAGTCTTTCTTCGATGGCGTTTTGTTTGATGATATCATCAACCCGGAGTCCATGGGACTCGACGGTGACTAGCAGGGTGACGATCGTGTAATCGTGACCTATTAGGGGAAGATCATGGCTTCCGTCTCGGCCAGCTTGGAAAGCGACTACACTTTTGCTTTTTGCAAAGGCGTGCTCATTCCGAGGTCTCGAAGACGGAGGTTGATGCTGCGGGCTGATGCTTCGAGAAGACGGAGTGGCACCTGGCGGAAGGCTCTGCCGCACCGGAGGGCTTCGACTGCTTGGGGATAAACGCTAAAAGTTTGACCACGCATCAAGCATAAGTCGGCCTCACGGGGCATCCGCCATTCCCGCCTTGGTGACGCTTCTTTGTCTGCGTTCGGAAGATCGGCCCTTATTCCCCAGGCGCGAGCGCGGGTCTCTGCTTTGGCTAACTTGTTCTTCAGGTTGTCGCATGTGCTTGCTCGAGGAGCGGGACTCGACTCGAGGAGACTGACTCAAGGCTCGATCCGAGGAGCGAAGCTCGACTCGAGGAGACTGACTCAAGGCCCAACTCAAGGAGCGAAGCTCAACTCGGGGAGCCGACTCAAGTCTCAACTCGAGGGGCTAGGCTCGACTCGGGGAGCCGACTCAAGTCTCAATTCGAGGGGCTAGACTCGACTCAAAGAGACTGGCTGGACATTAAGGAATATGACTCTACTCGAGGAGCGATGCTCGACTCAAGGAGTATGACTCGATTCGAGGAGCAAGACTCAACTCGGGGAGAATGACTTGATGAGAGGGGTGATGTTCGACTCGAGGGGGATGACTCGAGGAGAGTGACTCAACTCGAGGAGCATGGCTCGATTTGAGGAGGGTGTCTTGACTCAAGGAGCGAAGCTCGACCAGAGGAGAATGACTCGTCTCAAGGAGCAGGGCTCGACTCGAGGTGAATGATTTGACTCGGGGAGCAAGGCTCGACTTGAGGAGAGTGACTCGACTCGAGGAGTAAAGCTCGACTTTAAGGAGAATGACTCGACTCAAGGAGCGAAGCTCGACTTCGAGGAGAATGACTCGACTCAATGAGCGGGGCCCGACTCGAGGTGAATGATTGGACTCGAGGAGCAAAGCTCGACTTGAGGAGAATGATTTGACTAAAGGAGCGAAGCTCGACTTCGAGGAGAATGACTCGACTCAAGGAGCGAAGCTCGGCTCGAGGAGAATGACTCGACTCGAGGAGCGGGGCTCGACTTGAGGAGAATGACTCGACTCGAGAAGCGAAGCTTGACTCGAGGAGGTTTAGGTGTGCCTTGTGGCGGCTTCAAGTGCATTGCGATTTAGTCATCACATGCAACACCTTGCGGTGACTCGGAGCGCGTCGTTTAGCCGTCTAGGCAAGTCGCGAGGGATGGCCTAGATATGCCATGTAGGCTTCTTAAGCGCGCCATGTAGGCCTCTTAGGTGCGTCGCGAGGGACGACTTGGCTGCGCCATGTGCGCATCTTAAGTGTGCCATGTAGGCGTCTTAGGTGCGCCATGTAGGCGCCTTAGGTTGCGCCATGTAGGCGTCTTATAGGTTGCGCCTTTATGCGTCTTACGTGCGCCATGTGGGCGTCTTAGGTCGCGCCATGTAGGCGTCTTACGTGGGCCATGTGGGCGTCTTAAGTGCGTCGCGAGGGACGACTTGGTTGCGCCATGTAGGCGTCTCACGTGCGCCATGTAGGCGTCTTAGGTGCGCCATGTAGGCGTCTTAAGTGCGCCATGTAGACGCCTTGCGTGCGTCGCGAGGGACGACTTGGTTGCGCCATGTAGGCGTCTTACGTGCGCCATGTAGGCGTCTTTGGTGCGCCATGTAGGCGGCTTTGGTGCGCCGCGAGGGACGACTTTAGCCTGCATCTCTGGGATGTCTCTTGGGCGCGCCGTGGAGGCGTCTTTAGCCTGCATCTCGGGGATGTCTCTTGGGCGCGCCGCGGGGGCGTCTTTAGCCTGCATCTCGGGGATGTCTCTTGGGCGCGCCGCGGAGGCGTCTTTAGCCTGCATCTCGGGGATGTCTCGTGGGCGCGCCGTGGAGGCGTCTTTAGCCTGCATCTCGGGGATGTCTCTTGGGCGCGCCGCGGAGGCGTCTTTAGCCTGCATCTCTGGGATGGCTTACGGCGCGCCGCGGAGGCGTCTTAGCCTGCATATCTGGGATGGCTTATGGCGTGCCGCGGAGGCGTCTTAGCCTGCCTCTCGGGGATGGCTTGTGGCGCGCCGCGGAGGCGTCTTAGCCTGCATCTCGGGGATGGCTTACGGCGCGCCGCGGAGGCGTCTTTAGCCTGCATCTCGGGGATGACTTACGGCGCGCCGTGGAGGCGTCTTACGTGCACGTTTGTTCCCATTTTATGTTCGCGTGTTTTGTTTTGATGGAGCGTGCTTTCTTTTTGTGGAGCGTACTTTCTTGAGGATTTTGAGCGTACTCACCATTGCCTATGGCACTAGCCCCCCGAGTTTTGGGTTTACAAGTGTAATCTTTGATGATTGAAAATCTTTGATAAAGTTGATTTTGAAAGAAAAACATCGAACTTTATTAATATTGCAAAAAATTTGAAATCCTAAAACGTTGGCTCGTAGGCCTTATTGAATGTTTAGAAAGCAAAGAAATAAACTGGGGGGAGCGCTGGCAAGTGGTAGTACTCTCTTCAAGTGTTCCGCATTCCATAGGCGGTAGATCGGTGTGTCGTCCATGTATGACCTGGTAGACTCTGTGGGGTCCCTGATGAGGACGCCGTTACCTTGCACTTAGGTGTCATGCAGGTGTTTTCATGGACTTTGCGGAGGACCTTGGTCGACTCGACGCTATCTCTGAGCTGGGAGATTGTGTTAACCGTCTTCCTAGCAGTTTTTCCATCGATTCCCTGGATGTAGCATATACTGGCTTGGGATTGATCTCCAGCTATGATGCCGATTCCATCCTTGGTAGGGAACTTCACCAGTAGATGGTATGTTGAAGTGATCGCCCTTAGCCGGTTCAACGTGGGTCACCCAATAATTACGTTGTAGGGGGACTCCTGGTCGACCACTAGTAATGGGACCATGTGAACGACTTCAATGCCTCCGGGAGTTCCGAAGGTGACCGGCAAATCGATGATGCCTTCGGTCATGACTCTCTCCCCAGTGAACCCGAATAGAGGCGTTTGGGTCGGAGTTGGGCGTAGCCCCCCGAGCTTCATGCGCTCTAGGGTGGACTTGAAAATTATGTCGGCAGCGCTGCCGTTGTCGATGAGAACTCTTTTCACCAAGTTATTAGCTACTTGGGCTTTGAGCACAATCGCGTCATTGTGCGGATGCACAACTCGCTTGGCCTCTTCGTTGGTGAAGTACATCGTCTCGTGAGGCACGGACGGAGGTTCTTCATAGGTGAGGTTGACGTGCATAGCAGCGTCTCCTTGGGACGCGGCCCTCAGGAATTTCTTCCGCTGTCGGGCTGAGTCTCCATCTTGTGGACCGCCCAGTATGGTGGTCACAACGTGGAGTTGTGGATTGGCATTGGCAGTAGCCGTGGTTCGGTTGGCAGAAGCGGCTGTTCCTCCTCCCCTGCCAGACTGTGGTCTGTTCGAGGTGGGGCCCGCAGCGCTAATCATGCGTAACACGAACTCTTTTAGCTCACCCCGTTGGATCAATGCCTCGATCTGCCTTTTAAGACTATAGCATTCAGAGGTCAAGTGACCGTATTCCTGATGGAACTCGCAATATTTAGATCTATCGCGAGTCGCGGGATCTTTGTTCATTGGAGCCGGGGGAGTGAACTTGTCACGCGCTAAAGCTAGGATTTGCTCCGGCGTTGTGTTCAACGGTGTGAACGACGAGTAGCCCTTAAAGTCTTCCGCAAGTCGCGGCTTCTGGGGCATCGGAGGTCGTTTATTAAAAGTCTGACCTCCTCTGTTTCGCCTTTTACGGGAGTTTCCTTGCTCGTTGCTAGGCTCGTCTCGGTGGTGAGGGCTTTGATCATTGCCCTTGCGACCATCGAGGTAATCTTCGACTCCCATGAAGGTCTTGGCTCGAGTCATTAACTCGGCCATGGTAGAAGAGACACGGCCGACGATGGACTTAAGGAAGTCACTTGTGCGCAAGCCTTCAGTGATGGCGGTGATTGCGTCTTTGTCGTCAAAGCGGTCGACCTTATTCGATTCTTCAGTGAATCGGGCGAGGTATCGTCTAAGAGACTCGCCATCCTCTTGCCTGATTGACCACAGGTACATTTTGGTCTTCTTTTGGACCATAGACGTAGCGAACCGTGCTAGGAACATGTCCTTCAGGTCTTTGAACGAGCGGATGCTTCCCGGCCTTAAGTTATTGAACCACTCGAAGCCGGGTCCGGCGAGGGTAAGACTAAAAGCTTGGCACATAGCGCCGGGAGTGACACCCTGCATCGTCATCCAGGTTTCATAGTGCTGGATGTGGTAAGCAGGATCTGCTTTTCCATTATATGGAGCGAGGTTCGGGAGTTTGAAATTTCCCGTACATACCTCGGCCAATATCTGAGCCGTGAAAGACGAGGACTTCTCCTCAACGACCCCATAGGCACTTTCGCCTATTCCGTGTTCTCCGAGATCTCGTACTTCATTTCGAAGATTGTGGATCATTGTGATCACATCGAGACCGGTAGTCGGAGTAACTCCCTGTTCGGGAGGAGTCACCTGTCGTCTTTCATTTGACCCTTGACCCGTGCGGCGGTTCCCGTTAGTTGGGGCTGCTACGGGGACGTTTGGCCGAGAGCTTAGTCGCTCTCTTAAGTCATCGCCACGCTCAATGCGTTGGGCGGTGAGGTGATCCCTAAGATCGGGGCTGGACATACGGAGGAGCAGGCTTCGTCTGCGACGGCGCGCTCTCCGCGTGCCCTGACTCTCCGTAACATTCTCCCTTTGACCTAGTCGGTCGAAGGCCGAGCGTCGGGAGTTTCCCTCTTGAGAAGCAGCCGGTGCGTCGCCTTTCCGGGGTAGGGGATTCGAAGGACCGGCTTCAAACACGGCGGGGGGTTCCCCGTCCTTCGTGAGAGAAGTCTCGATACCCTCCGAATCGCCAGTACCCTCGTAATCAGGGTCGCGGTCACGGCTTTCCTCGTTGAGGTTCTCAGGATCCTTGTTGGGGGTTATTGTGTCATGCGCGGGTTGCTTCGCAGCCAGTCGGCTGTGGTACCTCGCGTTCTTCGCCTTTAGTTGGCGGATACTCTCCTCCAGCTCCATGATGCGGTTGTCCCTGCTATCAGGAGATGGAGATGGTGAGCGAGTCGAGCTCTCTTCGTGTAGCGACTCTTCGTCACCATGCGCTAGGGAGCGCAAGAAGTATTTCTTGGTCCCAGTGACGTTTTCGGGGTTGTTCACGCCCTCAGAACGTACAGGTGGTTGGTTACTCATCGTTTCTCAAGTTCGAGAAGGTTGAGTTCACAGAAGAAAAGAAGAAGATGAACAGAAGGGATTTCGGGCTGAATAGGTCGGGAAGTCCCCTCCTTCTAGCGCCAAAATGTTGTCGCACGAAAATGAACAACTATTTAAAACCTCGGGCGGTTCGATCCAAGGCCGGACCAAGTGATCGCACCCGGGCCAAGAGTGTGAACTCGATAGTCTCGAGCTAGGGTTTTCTCCGATCAACCCGCATCTCGGGAGAGGTAGGGGGCGAGGAGGAGGAGTGACCGTGCCTTGGTTGTCGGCTGCCTACGTACCCGTGTGTGGGATCAGGTCAGAACGTAGTTCAAGCGTGTAGGACGTTGTGTGAGGCGCGGAGCCTTGATGGAGAAGCGTGCTCGACGAAGAAGACGGGGCGCGAGGAGTCCTCGGCGGCGTCTCAGGACTTCGGAGATCGTGAGCGCGAGAGAGAATGTGTGTTTTCTCTATTTTGGAGACGTGGAAGACTCTAAGTCAAGAGTTCCTTGTTGTGGCGGAGATTCCGGATGCGTAGGCGATTCCTAGTTGGAAATGCCGGACGCGTAGGTCGCGCGTGTGTCTAGTGTGTTAGACGCGCGAGGGGAACTCTAGTCGAGAATCCTAGGGGCGTGCTTGAGCACCGGAGAACGTTCGGTCAGAGGGAGCGACGTCCGGGAAGTCCCCGTGAGTGCTTCGGAACCTCTGAGAAGGAGAGAGAGAGGAGAGAGACTACTTCAGGCCAAATATGGCATCCAGAGAAGTAGTTGTGAGTAAGAAATCGAGCGTGACGATATGAGATGAAAGGATTTATTCGATGGCTTTCCCCTCAATGGGAGGGGGTATTTATAAGTGTTTGGGGGCCTTAGGAGGCTCCTTTTTCGTCCATGTGGGACTAGTAACGCGTGTGGCATCAAGTGGAGGCGCACGGCGCGCGCGGCTCACAAAGTGCGGCGCACAACGCGCGGCGCGCGGCGCAGGGGGCGCGGCGCGCGGGTCACCAGGCGCGGCGCGCGATGCGCGGCGCTGGATGTGCGGCGCGGGATGCGCGGCGCGGGCGTGTCATCGCGCGGCGCGCGGTCTGCCTGGCGCGGCGCGCGGGCTGCTGCGCTTGGTTGGCCGGCGCGGCTGCGCGCGCGGTGCATGGCCCGTCTCGTCGGGCTCTTGCGGGCCTTCGAATACCATTCTTGCCACATGAAATATGAAGGTTTCCCCTTGGCGAGAGTGACTCGTTTCGAGGAGCGACTCGAGGCTCGACTCGAGGAACAACTCAAGGCTCGACTCGAGGAACGACTCGGGGCTCGACTCGAGGGGCATGAGGATTTGGCACGAGGACTTGTCAGTCGACTCGTGAGAGAAGGCTCGCCGCTCTTCAGGACCTCCGGCCTGACCATCGGCCCTTTGAACGGCGTGTCTTCTTGGCGTCTCGGGTTTTCCGAAAACGACCGACAACAATATATATATATATATATATATATATATATATATATATATATATTTTAATATTGATTACAAGAATGGAAGTTAGAAACTCTTAAAGAAAAAAATGAAACTTATAATTATCAAAATAGGTATGGACATAACACATTTAAGTGAAACTTATTTTCAGGTAGATATTGATTTTTATTGAGCTTTTGATAATTTTCTTAATACTTATTTTATAAAATATTATAAAAATTGAAATTCTCTTAATTAAATATTTACTTTATTTATATAGTACAAATAATTCCTGTTTTAAATATTATTTTATTATTGTAGTAAAAATTATATAAATTCAATGTATACTTGTAGATGCCTGAAAATCAAGAACCACGTCCTCGAACAAAAGCAGTCTGGGATAATGATGCGGTTGATAGTTTATGCGACGTATGTATTGCGGAGATTGAAGCTGGAAATCGACCGGGAACAAGTTTCACCAAAATAGGATGGAAGAATATGGTGAAAATATTTCCGAGAAAACACAAAGAGGATACGATAAAGCTCAATTGAAAAATAAGCTGGAGTTATTGAAAGGTGAATGGAAACCCTGGAAGCAATTGATCGGAAAAGAAACTGGCCTTGGATGGAATGGTAAATACCATTGACGGAAGTGAAGAGTGGTGGCGTAGTAAAATAAATGTTTGTATCAAAAATCAAATAAATTTACAAACTTGAAATTTAAATTATAACTAAGATAATACTTTTTTGTAGGAGAATAAAAAATTCGGAAAATTTTGCAAAGAAGGTATTTCTCCCGATTTTGAAGATAAACCGGATACGATGTTCAAGGATATAGTTGCAACTGGAGTGTATGCATTTTCATCTACAACTAACCCTTCTCTTTACGATGGTACTGAGAAATTTCATAGTGTTGACATCTCAGAAGAAAGAAGTGATAAATCGGAGGATCCTATATCTCAGCCGAATCCTCAAAATAATGTGAATAACAACAACAAAAATCCACTAGACATCAATAATTTTCCAAAGTTCAAAAAACTGGTGGAAGGAGCAAAGTTAGGGGAGCGGCTAAATTATCTTCTCAAATCGAACGTCTTGTGAAGGCGACGGAAGAGCGAAGCGACACTATATACGTAGTACGCAAAGACTTGCCTGGTTCTAGTATCGCTGAAGTAATGGAAGTTGTTTTGTCACTGTCTCGTATTAATGTCGGACATCAATTGTGGCTTTCTGCGACCGGACTATTTCAGAGTCGCGAGAAGAGAGAGATATTTGCAACGATGACAGATCCACATATTAAAAAATATTGGCTCAATTACGAGTATAATCTAGTTTATGGCTCTACTTTAGGAGGAGATCCAAATGTCTCGAGATTTCGAATTTTTAATCCATTGTATTTAATAAGCGTTCCTATATGAGAACTACATTCATTGTTTGCATTTGTTGTTTATTTTGTTTTACTATAATAATCAAACAATACGAGAACGCTAGTCTCGTTTATATTCGTCGGTTACTTACTTTTTTTTTACACACTAAGTTACGTGTTTAGTACTAATAATGATTTCATCGAATGTTACTTAGTCTTACGATATTATATATTTTTTTCAGGATCAAATGGATATCACATAAGATGATGAGTTCGAAATAATTGCCAAAAAAGAAAATAACGAACGAATTGTCCTTATATGGAAAACTGCTCATTTGATGCAAATTTATTATGATACATATATACATAAAGTTCCTTGTATGGATTAAAAAAAACGGGGCATAGTTTCCTTCAAGAGCTGTTGAGGGGAAACGGAATTCGGTGCCAAAGAATGTTCTGAATGGAAAAAGAGGTTTTCATAAGTTTGTGCAATAACTTGGAAACAAGTTACGGATTCAAAGGTTCAAGACATATGACTTCTTTGGAGATTTTAGGAATGACTCTACTGATTTTAGGACATGGTCTAGGAAACCGGTTAGTGCAAGAGATGTTTCAACATTCTGGTGAGACAATAAGTCGATATTTTTCGGAGACGTTGGATATATTATGTCTCATGGGAGTCGACGTCATCAAACCTAATGATCCAGAATTTAAGAGTACTTCCAAAGAAATAGCAAACGATCCAAGATATATGCCACATTTTAAGGTATTATAATCATATTTTTTTATTTATTTCTTTTCATCAATACTTTGTATAAATTAATTGATATACTTGTTTTTTGTTTTAAAGGATTGCATTGGTGCTATAGATGGTGTTCACGTTTCAGCTTCTTTACCTCAAGCAGATCAAGTACCGTTTATCGGTAGAAAGAATATTCCTACTCAAAATGTTCTGGCTGTATTTGATTTCAATATGAAATTCACTTTTGCGTATGCTGGTTGGGAAGGTAGCGCGCATGATTCAAGGGTATTCTCTGTCGCTCTTTGTGATACTGAGATTAACTTTCCAAAACCGGTATGACTTTAATTTTTTTTGTAGCTTTGTCCTGTATACAGTTTAAAATAAATCATTATATTCAACTTGATATGTCACAGGAAAGTATTATCTGGTTGACGCTGGTTATCCTAATTTGCCTGGATATCTTGGTCCGTATAAAGGTCAAATAAACCATCTGGAACATTTTCGTGTGAGAAGAACTCAACCTACTACAAGCAAAGAAATCTTCAATCGCGCGCATTCTTCTCTGAGAAGTGTCACCGAGCGTAGCTTTGGAGTGTGGAAAAAAAGATGGAGAATCCTGAATGTCATGCCGAGTTATCCATTCAAAAATCAAGTAAAAATAGTTATCGCAACTATAGCACTGCATAACTATATTCGAATGCATGCAAGACAAGAGATGGATTTTGAAATATTCGACAAGACAGAGGGCGATGGCGAGGAGGATGAAAACGACACAACTGAAGATCAAGATGAAGATTGTCAGACTTCTTCGAGTAGTATGGACAAGTTAAGAGATGAGATTGCTGCAAGTTTAGTAAAAACGATAAATTCGTAGTTTAAATTTTTGTCAATAATTAAAAAACTTTATATTAAAAATAAAATAAATTTTTGTCGTCTATATTTTTCTAGTTTGTAATTATAATTCATATATATGCATATACATAAGCATATTAATAATTATTATTTAATTTTTAAGAACATGTCTATTTTAGTCTTTTGACCATAATATATTTATTTTACCAAATGCTAAATCAGATTTTGTTATCAGCAATAACTTTTTTATATAGAGTTTACCAAACATCTAACAGTTAAAAAAAACAGTTTTTATAAAAAACTGAAACTAAAAACACTTTTTTTAAAAACAAAGCCATGCCAAACGGACCCAATAAAATACCGCAAACCCGCACCTCCGATTTTACTCATAACTTACATACTGTATGGTGCATACCACAGTTTTTTTACTAACATTAATGCTATACAGAGAGATGTTCGGTGATGTAAAAGAAAAGCTCAAATTTGTTTCTTGTGCATAAAATGAAAATATAAACGAGGATGGGCTATCAATATCAAGAAAGTCCTACACAAAACCGATGATGAGATTCCTTAACAATTTGCCATTCATGACCATTATAAATGTCATTTAACTAAAAGACCCATTGTTGTTAGGGGAATTGACACAAATAATACCATCTCAATGTCACTTACCATATTTAGCCCAAAACCAAAAAATTGACAAAAGTAATACCAAAGTTTAGTGAGAGAAATAAATATTGACCCAACTACCCCCAACCCTATTCTCATTCCCTAGAAGTTCTCACGCTAAAAAATTGAGACCCATTTGTTTTCCTTCTTCTTTCTCACGCCCAAAAAAACTGAGATGATATTTTTTTTTCCTTCTTCTTCCTCTGAAACCCATTTGAAACTCAACGTTTTTCTTCTTCTTCCTCGCCGGAATCTGCACACGTTGTCGCCGGAATCTCTTCTTCTTCCTCTGAAACCCATTTGAAACCCAACTCTCAATGTAATAATGATAAACTTATCTAAAACCCAAGCTTGAAGTTTGTTTTCTGAAAATCAAAAGTGGTTGTTCAATATTAAAGATCCAAGCTCATCTTTGTTCAAATCAAAGATCCAAAATTCTTCAAACAAATTTTGGTAAGTTCTTCCTATCTTTAACATACAAGAACATGTTTAATTGTTTTGATTCATATTGAAAATGGTTCCATTGTGTTTGAGTGTGATTTGTTTGTCAAAATGGTGTTTTTTGTTGAATTCCCGATTTTTCCAGGGTGTCACGAAGTGAATGAGTTCGTGACACTAGTGTCACGAAGTGGATCCAGTTCGTGACACTTCCCGATTTTTCCATGGTGTCACGAAGTGAATCCAGTTCGTGACACTTCCCGATTTTTCCAGGGTGTCACGAACTGGATTCACTTCGTGACACTAGTGTCACGAACTAGATTCACTTCGTGACACTAGTGTCACGAACTGGAAATAACAATTTTACCATGTTGTTGATGTTTTTTATTCTATTCTTTCAGAATTAAATAACAGTTGATACAATCACGATGGAGTCGAGTGATTGCAGTTCGTCAACACGTCGGAAGCCGCGCGTTTTAGGAAATATAGGAGGTGGTACCGAGCGTCGACGACCTCCTCCTTCATGTTCGTGTGGTCTAAATGGAGTTGAACGAACTTCCTGGACTGCTGATAACCCTGGAAGACGATTCTATGGATGCCCCGAGTATAAGGTTTGAATATGTTTCTCGTTATCCTAGAAACCGTATAGAAATCTTATAAATAAGGAGAATCGTGTTTGTAAATAAATATTCTTTGGTTTATGGTTGTGATAGATAAAGAAATCAAATGGATGCGGGTTTTTAGAATGGATTGACCCACCTATGTGCCCAAGATCGATTCAAATCATTCCAGGGCTACTAAGGAAGATAAATTCATTGGAAAACCAGATACCATCTTTAGTCGATGAAGACTTTAAACACGAAGAACCAACTGAAGCCAACGAATTGGAACAACTGATTGTATCTGAATTATTCAAGATTAAAATGCTGGTTGTTGTTGTTTTGTTCATAGGTATTGTGTTATTGTTCAAAATGAGTCGGAGATGTATTGAATGGTTTAAAAATTGAAATTACATTTGATTTGGTTTGACTTTTGTTGGACTCGGCTGTGTAATGTGATATTGGAATTGTGATATTTCACCTCATGTGTCACGAAGTGATCTCAGTCCGTGATATTGAGTTTATTGTTAAGAATGGTTTATAAAACACAACTGTCACGAAATGAGATCACTTTGTGACACATATTAATTGATGTCAAGACAATACATAAAGTTCTAAACTAAGAAATTGATGTCAAGACAATACATAAAGTTCTAAACACACATATATACAGTTATAAACACATACATACAATCATAAACACATAATTTTAAGTAGCCTCAACATTGATATTTCCACGCGTATGTAGTTTTAGCGCTCCGTGTCGGTATAATTCGGTGGTCATCTTCTGTCGATACATGAGCATGTCCTCCTGTTTCAAATCAGACAATGGAAGGTCGTGCGCCAAAAACTCGGCAGTCTTGATCATAAACATGCCATGATCATTTCTGAAGGAACAAAAAGTGCATGCTTTAATTAAAATAGGTGACACATCTGTCACGAAGTCAGCGAGTCCGTGACACATCTGTCATGAAGTCAGCGAGTCTGTGACACATCTATTACGAAGTGGGTGAGTCCGTGACACATCTGTCACGAACCAGGATCAAAATGAGTTTGTGACACTCACATTTCGGGAAATAACAGTGGTAGGACTCTCCGAGGCGGCCGCAACACCCAAGTATACACACGAGCCCGAAACACACACAAATACACACAAACACACCCTCGCCCAAACACAAATACACACAAACACCCAAACATCACACCCGGCCATTACTTGTAGCTAGCACAACAGAACATCACAAGGCTAACCAACGAAACAGCCAGCAATACCATTGAACCAATTTCACGTCCAACCCCAAACATTCACAAACGCAAAACAAGGAACAGCAATATCAATTTCTCAAACCACATAGTCGGCCAACAGCGGACAACGAGGAACACAATGGAGAACAGAGCATAATATCACTGTTGGAACTTTGGAAGGAATGGGAGACAAACATTTCAACTACTCTTGACATCAAAACACATAAATCATCATCGAATCGCAGCTAGAACACCCCCAAATGAAAACCCCCAAATCCAGTTCCAAAACCCTAGAATCCGAATTAAGAATTGGGGAAGAAGAATTTCCTTACCTTGCTTCCCCGAAATCTGGTCTCCTCGGCGGCCTCTCCCTCTTTTCTCAGCGTCTCTTCTCAATCCGAAGTCCTCGGCAGCGCGCGGTGGTTCTTTTCCTCAGCTGAAACGCGCGCGCGAGTGATGCTCGGTCTCGGTTTCTCCGCCTAGCTCTCTCACCGAGCTTCCTCTTCTTTCTTCCTTCTTCTTGGTTTCGCTCATTCCTCGCCCTCTCTTTCCCTCGGTCTCCTTCTCTCGGCTCCCTCTCTCTCTCTCGTGTTCTCTTCTTCCTCTTTTCTTTTCCTTCTTTCTCTTTCTTTTCTTTCTTTTTCTTCTTTTTATTTCTTTCTTCCTGTGGGCTGGTGTTTTTGGCTGAGTGATACTTTTTTACTGAGAAACAATGGGGGGATCGTGCGAGAGAGAGAAGATGGGGGGGGGGGGGGGGGGGTTGGAAAAACATGAAGAATAGCTGAGAATGAGTTTGCATGCGTTTCAAAGATTTCTGAGGGTGTAATTGTCTTTACATAATGACCTAGGTACTACACGTGTCAATTTTTGATTTTGGGCTATATTCGATAAGTAATATGGAGATGGTATTATTTGTGTCAATTCCCCTTGTTCTTAAATCTCGAGTATAAATAATGGCTCATCCATAGACTATTTTTTTGCCACATAAGCAATAATCATTCCACAATGCGTACTCTTTTCATTATATCGTATTTGTCACCAAACCAATAACATCGAATTAATACAGCACGACAATCATTTCTATAATTCATAACGATGAGACATTCCATTTGCCCTATAAATTATAATCTTATATTGGTGCGCATATATTATTGTTTTTAGTGGTCAACATATTATCACACGACAACAAATAATAAACTTAAAGCCATTCATTGACCACACAGCTATTGGATATATCTGAACTCTCTTAGATTTGCCCATAGCCAAAGCCGAAAGCCATCATATAGGTGAGACTCATTTAAAATTATACATGTGGTTGAAAAAAATTGATTGATTAGTACATAATAACTATATACTCCTTGACCGATATATAAGGAATATATGTATACACTTTTCAAAATTAGACTCTAAATTCATTTTTATGCGCTTCATCAACAACGAATCGCCTTTTAACTTCCATGAGTTCCCAATGTTCAAAAAAATTTCCATAACATTTTATAGTGTCATACATAAAAGTATTTGGTAAACAAGTTTGAACTAATAAGTCATATATTGATCCACTTTGGAGCAATTAGTCAAACTGCACTACTCTACCAACTCTCTTGCTTTTCGTGCGGTCTTGTTAAATTCATGATCGTATGCCTAAAAGGAATGCACTCATATGACTAGGACATAGAGAGTTGATGTTCTTGAACCTTAAACTTTAAAGCAACATATGTTCGGACTTCTAGATACCTTGCTACACATGTTAAAATTTCTTCTAGAACACAAGCATCGGCAATAGAGACCTTTAGTTTTGCTCTATTTCTCACTAAATTCGTTACCATTTTAAAGTATATTTTAAATGGTACATCCAACTCATATACACCGGATCAACGTTCAATGTTTTTCTCGATAAATGCATTATCACGTGAAGCGTAGTGGTGAAAAACGCGAGCTAAACATATATCTCATGCTTACAAAAGATATTTATGATGGCATCTTGCGTTTTCTTATGATCATCCACTCGAGAGGTTCAACAGCTTATGAGCTTAAAGATTTTCCAAAGTTATGCTATAGTATAAAAAATAAGCTTTGGCAAATGACAAACACTAGAACAAAAAGAGTCATCCGGTGCGACGACAATCGCACCAAATGCCTCAAAAGTCGCACCTAATAGTTTATTAGATGCGACAATGTCACATATAATAGTCCGTCGCTAAAGGTATTAGGTGTGACTTTAGCTGCGACATGTCGTACCACTTAACTTCAGCGAAAAATTTAGTTATCTCGATGGGCATTTAGTGCGACATGTCGCACCTAATATGAGCTTAAGTGCGACATGTCCCACCTAATACCCTTCCGGATCAGAAAATTGAATTTGTAGTAGTGAAATACCCACATCCAAGAACCTTTGCATGATCATGTGGAAGCCATGATATTTTAACACCGTCAAATTTCCATCACCTATGAGATATGAAATTCCTAGCAAATCCATCATGAAACTTGAAAGATTTGACAAAATTTGTAACACTACTACAAATACTGTTTTCAGATGCGGCAGACATTCGGGTGCGACTTTTCGCACCCAAAAGTCGCACCAAATAATCATTCAGGTGCGACTTATCGCACCCATAAGTCAAACAACTCGCCGAAAATTTTCGCTGATTTTTTTTACTTTGGGTGCGACTTTTCGCACCCAAAAGTCTCTCAGAACTATTGGGTGCGACTATGTCGCACCCATAGGCTGAAAATATTTTTAGCGGCCAACATCCCCCGCTTTTGGTAAAAATGTGTTATTGGGTGCGACTTAGTCGCACCCAAAAGAGTCATTGGGTGCGAGAAAGTCGCACCCAAATTCAAAGGGTTATATAAATTAAAGTGCTCGGTTTTCATTTCACCCGAACCAAACTTTAAACTTCTCTCTCTCCGATTTCTCTCCTAAAAAGTCTCCGACCACCACCATACTCCGAGCTCCGTCGCCGTCGCCACTCCGAGCTTCGTCGGCTCCCTCTCACTCTGTACTCCGTCGCCACGTTGTCATTCTTCTTTTCCCATTCTTCTTCCTTTCTTCTCCCACCACGCTGTCAGCCGTGAGTCACGAGGACGCCGGACCAGGAGCGACCACCGGGGAAGGAGTGAGAGAGCGCCAGAGAATCTAATTCCACAAAAACAAGGTGAGGATTCTTGACCTCGAGTTGATTTTGGATTTTTGAGCTCCGAAATTCAAATTTGGGGGTTTCGGATTTAAAAGATGATTTTTGTGAAATTGATTGGTTTTGGTTGCTCATTGAACTCGATTAGTGATGGTTATAGCTTGAATTTGTGGATTGAGTTCGGATTTCTTTGGTTTGGTAGTGATTTGGCCGAAATTTGATGAACTAGGGTTTGAAGATTCGAATTTTGGGGCTTTTGATTTCTGCGTGACCAGCCCTTCCGTGACCAGCACCGAGCCTCAGTTGCAGCCCGTCCGACCAGCCCCTCCGCTGCTGCCTCTTCGACCAGCTCCTCCGACCTGTCCCGAGCCTCCGACCAGCCCCTCTGCTTCATTAGGTATTTTTCATAATTTGATTAGTATTTTGATTAGTAGTTTAGTTTATAATTAGTTAGTTAGTTTGTAATTGATTTGTAATGAATTAGTTAATTAGCTTGTAATTAATTTATTAAATGAAATTTGTTCTAATTAATTTTAGGTTTTTTAGTTTAATACATACATGTTTAGGTTGTTTGGTTTTGATTAGTTTAGGTTAATTTAAAATTGTCAAATTGAAATTATAATTAGTTTAATAATATGTTTAACTTGTTTAGTTTTAATTTGTTAAGGTTAATTGAAATTGTAATTAGTTTAATAATATGTTTAGGTTGTTTAGTTTTGATTAGTTTATGTTAATTAATTGAAATTGTATTTAGTTTAATAATATGTTTAAGTTGTTTAGTTTTGATTAGTTTAGGTTAATTGAAATTGTCAAATTGAAATTGTAATTAATTTAATAATATGTTTAGGTTGTTTAGTTTTGATTAGTTTAGGTTAATTGAAATTGTTAAATTGAAATTGTAATTAGTTTAATAATATGTGTTAAATTGTTAATCATGAATCTAAAATTAGTTAAGTTATTGTATAAATGAGTTGAGAATATTGTATTTTTGTTGTAAACGAGCCACGGAGGTTCTGTTTAGGGTTTAGTTGATTATTAGGATAGTTTTGGATGATTTGTATATGATGTTAAATGAGTTTGCAGGTTTTTGGTTTGTTAGTATTATAGGGGAAACTCTGCCGAAATTTAGATTGAGTTTCTACCCTATTATTCTCAAAATCCTAATTTTTTCAATTCGACTTCAAATAACATAAAATTCATAATCTAATCTTCATTCATTGATCTTCGTCCCATAGCAATAAGTAATCGACTTCATTCGCCTTCGTCACTTAGCAACAACTCTTAATAATTGTTCTTTTTCCCTTTCGTTTAGCGAAATCAATGTCCAATCCAAGTAGAGATTGGATCACCGAGAACAATCGGTTGTCCTTGCAGTATAAAATCGGAGTTAATGAATTTATCCGCGCTGCAAGAAGATTTCCGAACGATAATTACGAATATCGATGTCCTTGCAAGCCTTGCAACAACGTGAGATGGCACGACATTGGGGTTGTTAGGCATCATCTGCTAAACAAAGGGTTTACCCCGGGCTATACAGAATGGTATCATCATGGCGAGGTCGTGCGTTCCGTCGGTCATCTTGAAGAAGTCCCCATCGGAAAAACAGCGCAGAGAGGAGTATGAGGAATACATGCTCCTGTGGAGGATATAAGAGATCACAAGGATTTCGATGGTGTTACAGAGCCGGCTCCGAGCGAGGTGCGTGCGGAGGAGCAAGTGGAAGACTTGTTCGCCGAGTTGGAAGCGGAATTATACCCTGGATGCAAGGAGTTTTCGTCGTTATCATTCTTGGTTCAGTTGATGCACCTTAAAGTCACGAACCATTGGACGAACAAGTCGTTCACAGAACTGCTGCAGCTTTTGGGGAAGTCTCATCCAGCCGGTAATCGAATACCGGAGAAGCACTACGAGGCAAAAGCAAAGCTGAAGCGTTTCGGCATGGGATACGAGATGATCGACGCGTGCATTAATAACTGTGTCCTATTCCGAAAACATCTCGCGAAACGTCGACGTGTGCCCGATATGTAACGAGAGTAAATGGAAGCTAACTGGTAAGAAGATACCGCAAAAGATATTGCGATATTTTCCCTTGAAAGATCGATTGAAGCGACTGTACGCATCTCGACACACGGCGCTTCATATGCAGTGGCACGAAAGAGATCGCGTCAGGGAAGGTGGCATTCTACGGCATCCTGCGGATGGTACAGCGTGGAAGAATTTGGACGAGAGATACCCAGGTTTTGCTGCAGAGCCTCGGAACGTGAGGCTTGGGCTAGCTGCGGATGGATTCAACCCGTTTGGGGATATGAACCTATCATACAGCATGTGGCATGTAGTATTTACGGCGTACAACTTGCCGCCTTGGTTGTGGATGAAGAAAGAGTACCTGATGCTCACGCTTCTGATCCCGGGGCCCCATTCACCAGGAAAAGATATGGACGTTTTTTTGCAGCCTGTGGTTGAAGAGGTGAAAGAACTGTGGGAGAATGGAGTCCGCGTTCGTGATGGAGCCAAAGATGAAGTGTTTCGGTTGCGTGCCGCGTTACTTTGGACGATAAACGATTTTCCGGCTAGATCGTATTTATCGGGATGGAGCGGCCAGGGGTATCTCGCTTGCCCTACGTGCAACTTTGACACGCCGTCCCTAAAAGTTAGAAACAAGATCGTCTACTACGACCATCGTCGGTTCTTAAAAAGGCGTCACCGATTGAGGAAAAGCAACAATCACTACAAAGATAAGCACGAGAAACAAAATAAACCCGAGAAGTTGACTTCGCAAGACATACTCGCTCAGTTGGCTGGTGTTTCTTGCACGACTACTGGCAAACACGCTGCCTCTATAGGCAAAAAACGAAAGCGAGCTGAGTGCGAACTGAATTGGACCAAGAAAAGCATCTTTTACGAGTTGCCGTACTGGTCTGAGTCGCAGTTGAAACACAACATGGACGTGATGCACGTAGAGAAGAACGTGTGTGAGAATCTTCTCGGGACGATGCTCAGCTTGGAAAAGAAGAACTATGACACCGAGAAGGCGAGGCTTGACTTGATGGACTTGGGCATCAAGACCGCTTTGTACTTGGAACCAAATGGGGGTGGGTATTACCAACCGCGAGCGTCGTACGTTTTGACCCTTGAGCAGAGACAGCGATTTACAGAGTACTTAAAATCTGTCAAATTTCCCGATGGTCTCGCTGGGAATTTAAAAAAAAAATTGACAACTGATGGGAAGCTCACAGGTTTGAAGTCGCATGATTGCCACGTGATCTTGCAAAGATTGTTGGCTGTTGGTATTCGTCCTTTTGTGCCACAACCAATACATGATACGATCACTGAGCTTTGCAACTTTTTCAAGTTGATAAGTTCGAGAACATTAAGAGCCGAAGATCTTGAAAGAGCGCAAGAGTCTATCGTCGAGATCTTATGTAAGCTTGAGATGATATTTCCACCTGCTTTTTTCACGATCATGGTTCACGTGGCGATGCATCTACCAGAGGAAGCGTTGCACGGCGGCCTGGTGCATATGCGGTGGATGTACCCTTTCGAGAGATACCTTTGGACGTTAAAACATTTTTTCAAAAATAGAGCTAGACCAGAAGGCTCTATTGCAGAAGCTTATGTTGTAGAAGAAGCTCTAACGTTCATTGCAAGGTATATTGAAGATAAGAAAGTAGTTGATGAAGTTCAAGTGCGAGAGCTCTCCGTTTTTCGATCCGAGATGTGTGTGCCTTATGGGATGATGAACGCGACAGTATTAGACGATGAGCAAAGAGAAAAAGCGGAGTGGTACATCTATACCAACTGTCCTGAAGTGGATCCGTATTTGGTGTAAGTAATCGATCCACTTGCTTCTCTAACTTATTTCATTGTTGTATTTTGTTTAAGCAATGTTTTAAACATGCAACAGCGAGCATTTGGATTTCCTGAACGAATCTGGAGTTCGCGATATTGAAGCGGAGCATAGAAAGGGATTCAAAGATTGGTTTGCGAACAAGGTAATAACACAATAACCCGTTTTTTTATAAACACACAAGTGCTAACCAATACTTTATTTTGTAATAACCAGATTTTTGAAATGAAAGCTAGTGGCTCTGACGTGTCTGACGAGATCTACTCGCTTTCTATCGGTTCCCTTCAAGTTGCTTATCAATATCCATGCTGCTTTGTTAACGGCGTGAAGTTCATTACTCATCGTCGCGATAATCAACGAGTCACTCAAAATAACGGTGTATGTGTGCCTGTGGATGATTTCACTTACTACGGTCGGATGGAAGACGTCTTGGTGCTGAATTATAGGTACGACTGTCGTGTTGTATTATTCAAATGTATATGGTACGGTGACAAGCACGATTCTCGGCGACTAGTTCACAACGATAAGACTACTAGAGAAACTAGTGCTTTTACCGCGAAACAGTGGTTTACAGAGGAGCCGTACATACTCGCAATTCAGGCGAAACAAGTCTTTTACATCAAAGATCTTGTTTTAGGTGGTAACTGGGAAATCGTTCAGGAATGCAATCATCGAGGGATTTGGGACGTTCCTGAAGTCGACCCCACCACCTCAGCCTCGATTCCGTTGACAATAGAATTGTCAAACATCGATCGTCTGAATCATCGACATGAAATCGAAGATGCTGAGCTAGTAAATATCATTGACGATGGTGAGGAAGACGATGATGATCATGAGGAATGCATCGTTTTTGAGGGAGAAGATGTTGATGTTGATGTTGATGTTGATGTTGATGTCGATATAGGTAGTGATGACGATGAATGAGAACTATCTATGTAACCACGGTTTTCCTCCGCCATATGTGAGGTTTTATAATAAAATATATGCGTGGTGTCACCCACGTTTTTGTATGATGTTGTTTCCTTTTGTTTTGTGATGTATGTTCACAAATGCTGTTTTATTTTATACGATGTCAATTTACAAATGTTGTTTTCATTTTATAGGATGTCGACCGCTTCAGGTTCTGGTGGAGATTCGCCACAGAGACCGGATTCTCAAGGTCCGTCACAGGAACCTGATTCCCAAGGTCCTAAGAAATCAAGGAGACCAACAACCGGCTCGACGTCGGCGCGAGCAACACAGGGTGTACCGGGTGCGAAGGTGGTCAAGTGGGGCCCAATAAACCAAACATTCTATCAAGAGATAAGGAAAGAAAATAAAAAGGTTGGACTATTTAACAACCGCCTCGGTGCTTTGGTGAAATCACATATCCCACCTACGACTCGTGATTGGAGTGAAGTGACGCCCCAGATGTTGGCTGCTATTTTGAGCGCACTTCATTCGGAGTTCAGATTTGTGTACACGGATCCTAACACCGGCGAGGATCTGCCTGCGGATTGCTATCAGAATACGATTGATCAGACTATCATTCGGAATGCCAAGATCAGGCGACGCAACCAGAAGTCCAAGCTATCAGAGAAGTTCAGGTTGGAGTTTTGTGGGAGCACATAAAACGCTAAGGCGGAAACACCACCGGGATATAAGAAAGAGGATTGGGAGGCGGTGGTAGACGAGTTCGCAACTGACGATTGGAAGGTACGTAATGTATGATTGTAATAAATCAAAATATCTTTATCAGATTGAATAATGACAAAATTAATTATTTGCAGAAAAAGTCTAATCGCAACAAGGAGAATTCGAAGAAGAAGAAGACGAGGTCGACTCAAGGATCTCTTTCTTTCTTGGCTCATCGTCATTTGAACGTAAGGTATTCTAATTTTGAAATACTTAATTTGAAATAAATTCAATACTTATATTTTCATAACAATTGCAGAGTAAGGATGATGGGACTTTGGGCTCCGCGTTAATGACGTGGGAGCAAAAACACCATAATAGAAAAGGTGAATGGACGACAGATTGGGCGAGACGAGCACATGTAAGTCATATGTGATAATTAAGATTACGTTACTTACATAATAATTAATTTTTAATAATTTTTTTTATGTGTAAAGGCGCGGATAGTTACTCTACTGGCGGATCTTCAGCAACAAGCAGAAGAGCAAGGCGTAGTCTTTAACCAGGACGATGCAGAGGAGCACGCAATGCTAGAAATTCTCGGGAACCGTCAAGATTGGTACGTTGGAATAGGTCCAACGGTCCCGAGATCAACTTGGGCTATTGCTCAGGCTCAGGACGAAAGCTCGTCGTCAGGCTCAGGCTCGTCGCGGCGCCGCGTTCCAGATCCAGTGGTTGGCGAGCTCCAAGCTCAGGTGGCGGCACAACAACTCGCTATGGATGAGATGAGGCGAGCCAACCAACAGCAGATGGAGGAGATGCAGCGACAAATGTTCGCGTTCACGCAGTTGTTTTCGCCCTTGCCTCAGATGTCGTCCGACACGATACCACAGATGCCTCATATGTCGCCCGGCACGATGCCACAGATGCATCAGACGACGCCGTCGCCTCAGATGCACCCTATGCATCAGACAACGCCGCCATCAGTTTCAATGGCAGATGCTCAGACGACGCCGCCAGCTTCAGTAAATTTCCAGCGAGAGCGTACGAGCAGCAGTGAGCGTACGAGCGGCAGTGGACGAGGAGGTAGCAGCAGTTCTGGAGCAAGATTTGGCGGAAGAGGGAGTAAAATGTTCAAGGAGTGGTTTACAAACCGAGGAAAAGGAAAGGGAAAAGAATGAACATTTTTTTTAATTGTTTGTCGTACATTATAATAATTATTGTAATCGAACAACTAATGGTTAGTTTTTATTATTATTATGAATATTAATTAATGAATTTTCTAATTAATAAACTATTTAGTACATATTATTTGATTACAATTATAGAATTCATAAGCATAATAAATAAAAAAAATTTAAAAAAAAACTAATGTAGGCCAACGGGTGCGACTGGTCGCACCCAAAAATTTGGCGGGTAGGCCAACGGGTGCGACTGGTCGCACCCATAAATTTGGCGGGTAGGCCTACGGGTGCGACTGGTCGCACCAAAAAATTTGGCGGGTAGGCCAACGGGTGCGACTGGTCGCACCCAAAGGTTTGGCGGGTAGGTCTTTGGGTGCGAATAGTCGCACCCAATGGCCTTCCCGCGGACTTTTTCGCACATTTTTTCTGGCTTACGGGTGCGAATATAGGTGCGAAAAACCGCACCTAAAAGTCGCACCTAAAAGTCATGACCTTCTGGTGCGACTTTTCGCACCCATGACATTTAGGTGCGAACTTTTGGGTGCGAAAAAGTCGCACCTAAAGTCGCACCTAAAGGTATCATTGGGTACAAAAATTGACTTTCAGGTGCGAAAAAAGTCGCACCCAATGCTGTTTTTTGTACTAGTGTAAAGCGCTGTCTGTTAAGAAAACTCAAGCGTATAGCATTGGCGGTTTGTACAAACTATTCTTGTGTTTTCTCCAAGTGCAATGTGTCCATGTTCATCAAACCTCTGCTTACTTTCTAGTCGTCGTTACTCTTCCCCTCATGCTAAGCAATCTTCAAGAAGGTTATGGAATACATTATTGGGACCCACATTATTAACTATCCCCAAGTTGTGTTTCTACGAAGATACAACATTTTTTCATGAACTCATGCAATCTAGCACCTTCAAAAATTCTCTATTTTACTATATTTGTCTGTATTAAAAAACAATACTACCTAATTTATCTAAGTGCTTGACACCGGTTAGGTCAAAACTTATTTATTCTTCATGGAACAATTATTAAAAATTGCATATATATAAAAGATCATCCACAATTAAAACGAGGTTCAATAAGTTCAACTCCAGCTATTATTTTTAGCGACTTTTTAATCGTGTTGATTAAATTATAAGTACATAGGTTTTACTGATGGGAATCTGAAATTATCAAGGGCTTATAACTAGTACTATCAACTATGTCCGTTTCATACGTAGCACTATATATTACACTCAACGTGTTTACAACTTTTTTCGTTTTTCCGTTTTTTTTTTTTTACATCAAAATGGAAAATTAATTTCCCACATAAGTACGAACAAATAGAGACATCCGATGCGACGATTTTCGCAACAAATGCTTCAAAAGTCACACCTAATAGTTTATTAGGTGCGACAATATTGCACCTAATAATCTGTCGCTAAAGGTATCATGTCGCACCTAAAAGTGTCTATATTAGCTGCGATATTTTCAGCTGCGACATATCGTACCTAATTTCGCATCTATTTTGCTTCCAAAATTCTTGAAATTGGCGGGTGATTTCATATTGGGTGTGACATGCATGTCACACCCAATATAATGGCAGGAAGCGTATTTGGTTCGACATGTCGCACAGAATAAGCTTTCCGCCAATATATTGGGGGCGACATGTCGCACGGAATAAGCTTCCCGCCATTATATTAGGTGCGACATGTCGCACCCAATATGTTATTTTAATTTAAATTTTTTTTACAAATTTATATATTGGAAATTCAAATAAAAATTAATCTACAATTAAATAAAAATTAATTAACAAAATTATAAATTAGATTATGAAAATAAAATTCTTATAGAAATTAAACATACAAATCCAGTCTAATAAAAACGAAAAAGTTCCATTTTTAATTTTTATCCTATACAACTTATCGATAGTGGAATTTCCTCTACAAAATATGTTGCCAGAACTTCGGGAACCGCTTCCTCGTCCTCGTCCGTCGCTGACTGACGCGATGCCGCTCGTTCGGTCGCTTCCGTAAGGACGGTCTCACAAGAAATCCATAGAACCAGGCGTAGAACCTGGCGTCTGCTGATTTGTGCCACCTGGTTGTGGTGCAGGCTGAGGTTGGGGAGTCGTGGGAGGATGGTGGTGCATTTGGAATTAGGTGAGGAAGGCGCTCTGTTGCCGCATCTCCTGCAGCTCGGCTTGTTCGGTGTCCATCTGAGCACGCATCTCGCTAACCAATGGATCGGTCTGAGATGACGAACTTGACGAGCCTCTATCTAGCGCTTGGGGCCACACCCAGCGATGATCTTGGGATCAAAGGTCCTATCCCGACTTCACAGTCTCTGCGTACCGTGAAAACATTGAGCATCGCGTACTCCTCTGCATCTTCTTGGGTGATCACGGTGTTTTGCTCTTGCGCTTGTAGCAAAATATCTATCGTCATGGCGGTGACTTGATCCTTCACAAAACAACCACAAAAATTTATTAGATAAGAATAATTTAAGTAATTAAATATACTAAATAAAACAAGTAACTTACAAATTACGACTTCGCGAAGTCCGTCGTCCACGATCCCTTAGCATCATGGTGTTTTTTTAACCATATCTCTAAAGATGAGCCCATACTTCCATCTTCCTTTCGCTGTAATTTTTCAACGTTAAAATACGAATCACATATATATTGCAACTTAATATTAAGCGACTTACGTTCTTCGAGCGATGACCAAAATAACTGAGCGACCCTTGTCTCGCCTTCATCTTCAAATTTTCCCGGTTGCGGAGAGACTTCGCATGCGAGACATAAATTCATTAAATTCAATAATAAGAAATTCAAATAACAATTCAACTCATACCTTATGCTCTGGCGTGTCGAACGTCTCTATTTGCCTTCAACCAGGCTTCCTAGTTACAGCCATTGGGAGTATCGTTTCTAGCGAGATCCTTACTCCCGCAAAACGTCTTGAAGAAGAGCTACGACAATCTCGACTTCTGGCCACAGCGCATCCTCTTCGCATCGCGAATGATAGCCATATTAATCTTGTTGCAAATAGGATCTGCTGACACAAGCTCGCCTGTGTAAGGATGAGCGTACACGAAGCAGTACTAGTTATGAATTGAACTCATAAGAGCCGCTACACTCTGAGCAGGCACGTGATTCCAGTACGGGAGGTCGACGGGAATGGTACTCTTGATCAGGTTTTCTATGCGGTTTGGGAACTTCCCGATCAATGGGTTTTGCTCCCTGACGTCTTGGAAGAACGCCTGTTGTGTCCGATCATAGCGAACTATCCAAGAGTCCCAACACCAGCTCTTGCGGAAACGAGGCCATTAGTTGGTCCCCGCTTCCTCATCGGCATCTCTGGGGGATCACGATCTCCTCATGATGAAACCTGTCCTGAAGAAGTCGACATCCTGCAAAATGAACTGTAGTTAATTTATTATTTAATTAGTATTCGACCGTGGTTACATGATGTTAGTCATTCATCGTCGTCACTCGATGTAATGTTAGTATCAACATCAACATTGTCTCCCTAAAAAATGGCGCATGCCTCTTCTTCTTCATCGGCTTCTTCATCATCATCATCCACTTCTCGACGAATAAGTCTTCCACTTGCTCCTCTGCACGCACCTCGCTCGGGGTCGGATCCGTAAAGTTGTCGATGTCCTCGTGATCCATTATATAATGAGAGCATCTTGCAATCCACCGACTCCTCTCTGGTTATTTTCACTGGCATCTTCTAGTTGGGTAAGCACATGACGTTCGTTGTGATGATACCATTCGGCGTAATCCAGGGTAACCCCCTTGTTCAAAAGGTGATTCTTTATCACCCCGATGTCGTGCCATCTCACGTTATTGCAAGACTTGCAAGGACAACGATATTGACCATTTTCGTTCGGGAGTCTACATGCAAGGCAGATAAACTCGTTAACCCCTGTTTTATACTGCAAACTCAACCGATTGTTCTCGGTAATCCAATCTCTACTTGGATTTGACATTCCGCTGAATGAGAGGGAAAACATGAATCCTTAGAATTCGTTTTGTAAGAGTGGGTCGTTAGGAAATTGAGAGAAAAAAAAAATGAATTGTTAGGATTCATTTTGTAAGGAAATTGAGAGGAAAAAATGAATCGTTAGGATTTGAAAGAGTCGAGAGCAAAATTGTAAGAGTGAAAGAGAAATTGTGTAAGACATGTATTAATTTTGAAACGAAATTGTTAGAACTCGTTATTATATACAAATTCACTACTGATTTCATTAACGAGTTAACCAATTTCGACAAATTAGTTAATTTCGTTAAAATGTGTTATCGAAAGAGTTAATTTTTTGACAGAAACGTTTTATTCTACCAAAATTTCGACAGAGTTTCCCCTATAATATTGATTTACTAAAATCTTCAATTTCAAAAAAAAAAACTCATATATAACCAACAAGGCTATCCTATTAACATACTAAATACTAAACCGAGCCTCTGTGGCTCGGTCGCAATAAATTTTTAATAAGTTTAAATTAAATTTAACATGTGACTAATTCATTTTAAAATATATTCACACACACACACACACACACACACACACACACACACATATATATATATTACTAATTAATCTAACTAAACATGTTACTAATTAATTAATTAACCAAATTTTTAACAAATTGCAATCAAATTAATCAAAACATGTTACAATTACTTTAAATTACACTAAACATGTTACTAATTAATTTAATATGTTACGTTTAACTTAATTCATCTAATCTAACATGTTACATATTTAGAATAAAACTAAACATATAAGTTACTTTTAATTTAATTTAACTAATCGAACATGTTACTATTTAATTTTATAACATATTACATATTAAATAATCTAAAAATATTACTAACTACAAATAACAACTAACCTTCACCGAGGCGAGGATGAGACGAGGAGGAGCTGCGAGGCAGTGAGCTACTACGCGGAGTGAACGCGGAGCTACAACGCAGGGCTAAGAATGAACGGGCTGCGTGGAAAGAATGAGAGAGTGAGTGAGAGAGTGAGAAAGATAGTGAGAGAGTGTGAGACTTATAGTGATGGGCGAGGTCGGGGACAGGCTGGACTCGCGTCGGCCTCATTCTAAAACGGGTGAAATCCCATTGGAGAAACTTTACTTATGGCTCTCAGAGCTAACAACACTGGGAGGAGAGAAAGGTCACCTTGCTGCTTCGGGCGGCTGCGAGCAGGGCTGGGTCAACGGGGCTGGGCGAGAGAGAGGGGACTGGGCCGACGGGGATGGGCGAGGGGGCAGGGCCGACGGGCTGGGCGAGAGATAAGGGGCTGGGCGAGGGGGCGGGGCTGGGCGAGAGAGAGGGGGCTGGGCCGACAGTGTGGTTCACGGCGGAGGGCTGGGCTGGAGCTCGCGAGGAGGGTTCGCCGGAGGAGGACGGTGTGGTTCACGAGCCGTGGTCCAGCTCGCCGGAGAAGGAGTTGCTGGGAGAGATAGGGAGTTGCAGAGGATAAAGAGAGAGAGAGAAGTGGTTCACGGGCTGAGGAAGAAGAGGGTCCGGGTATTTATAATACCCTAAGTTTATTCGGTGCGACATGTCGCACCCGGCGTCGTACCGAATTTGAAATTACACAGTGAAAAAATTTTGGGGGGATTTTTCAGACCGTTTTAAATTTTAAAACCCGTCGCACCAAAACGTATTAGGTGCGACGAAATCATATCCAGGGCGACAGTGTCGCATCGAATACACTTAATTTCAGCGAAAAATTTAGTTATCTGGATGGGTATCTACTGCGACATGTCGCACCTAATACCCTTTCGGATCAGAAAATTGAATTTGTAATAGTGAAATGCCCACATCCAAAAAAATTTGCATGATCACTGTGGAAGCCATGATATTTCAACACCGTCAAATTTCCATCACCTATGAGATCTGAAATTCATAGCAAATCCGAATAAGGAGTACTATCAACTATGTCCGTTTCATACGTAGCACCATATATTACACTCAACTTGTTTACATCTTTTTCGTTTTTCCTTTTCTGTTTACATGAAAATGGAAAATTAATTTCCTACAGAAGTACTAACTAGTCTCGTATTCGAATAAGGAGTCATTGAAATGGTGGGACAAAACAGAAGTTGACCAACGAGCCCTAATGAAACATGCACTACTACAGTACTACTAACTATCTCAAATGAGTGTCGAATAATTGCGGCTTTCGTTTTTACTCACTTGGCTACTTTGAAACTTTGAACTGAGAAGAAAAAAAAATACATATTAAACTGTTTCTTTAAAAAAAAAAAAAAAAAAAACTGGTACAGTCTTTTCTCATGATGCTGTCTTTTGTCCTTTCTGTTTTACTCCTATTAAAACCATGACACACACACACACGCTATAATTTAAGAAAAATATGGGTAATTCAAAATAGTACTTGACCTTCCCTAACGTCATTTTGTCCCCCATCAACGGAAGCCGCTTCCTTTATATATATATATATATATATATATATATATATATATATATATATATATATATATTTTTTTTTTTTTTTTTTTCTCGATGATCGTAGCACTAGCTTCTAAATTATGTCATCCTTGTCAGAATAGAATGCATATTGTACTTGTTGGAAAATTTATGGCATTATCAGTAAATAGTCTAAATGATTATAATTACATGTTTCGTGGCTTAAATTCAAGAGGATCCTCAAGTTGAAATGGACGAGACAGACTCGGACCAGTTTAGTTTTTGTTCCTAGTTTGCAAATAATGAAAAATAATGTTCAAAAGGCTGTCTATATTTTGAACATTAATTTTGAAATATAATTACAACTGAATGACTCAATTTAGAAATGCACCTATAGTGTGCAATCAAATTAGTTGATATGAATATTGTCTTGATAGGGAGCAGATAAAAGGATGTAGTCATCGCGCCTCTCATGGAATCTCGTATTTATTGATAATCTTAAAATAACAATATTTTCTTCTTCCTACTCTCGTAGATTGCTTCAGTATAACCCAATCTAACAATCACATATCCACGAAATAGTCATTATCACTATTGGATGGAAACACAGCTACTAAAATTGGATGTTTTCTATTTGTTTGTAAGATATATATATATATATATATATATGTAATGTGTGTGTGTATGTATATATATATGCCCTTTTTAAAATATATATTGCACAGATTATAATATTTCTTTCCATCAGCTATACCCTTAAACTAAAAGTTCTGATTAGTATCTTAAAATTAGTGGCTGTCTCTTACCTAACATCCAATCAGTATACGGATTAAATTATGCAAAGCCCATGAGTCCACGACGTAAACGGCTATGCATTTGAACAATTTAATAATCATCTAAAAGTAATATAAAATAGGGTAAATCAGCGAAATAGCCAAATCAAACGTTATGATTTGCTATATAACCAAGGTTTTGTAAATACTAAATAAATAGCCACTCGGATGACGTGATTCAATAATATGTTTTTTCATATCCGAAAATTGCCCTTGCTGCGTTTGAATTTTGAATTTTATTTCAAATTTCAGATTATATAACTTCCCGAAATTTTTTGAAATTTATTTCCTGATATATATAAGTGTGAACATGATTTAGTCTATTAATGATTCCCTTTATGTAGGAACTAATTTGGACGTGGCAGTTGCAATTTATTTGTTTCCTATTATATATTACTTTCTTATATTAACTGCTTAATTTATCTTATCTTGTTTAATATTAAATTTTTTTTTTCCAACGCACATGAATGAATCAAGTCTATATGCTTTTTTTTTTTTTTTTTTTTTTTTTGAAATTTTATGCTATTTTCGCACAGGTTTTCATAAAATTAATATTGTATTTACGTATATTTACTATCACTGTTATGCTGCAGTTAAACTTTTTGAACGTCAATGGCTGGAAAACCATAATCCATTGTCAGGTGGTGTAAATACAGAATGTAATCAACATGATTTACAAACTGTTTTCGGTAGACGGCGTTATTGTGAGCGTCTTATTTCTTACGACAGTTATTTTTGTTCTAGCCGTCGTGGTTGAGTCATATTAACCCTGTTTGCAGTAAATACACGTTAATATTCTAATTTCATTAGATATAAGAAATTCATAACTTGACATATTCAGCAGTAAATACATGGAAATATCTTCGTCCCAATGGTATTGTAAATATGTGTAAATAACAATATTTTCTCATAAAGAAACTTTTCCACTTGAAGTTGGAGTAAGCCGCTCGGGTGGCCACACACGTGAACGAGTTCAACAGTATCGTCAACCAACTGTCATCGGTTGAGATCGAGTTTGACGACGAACTGCGAGCACTAATCCTGCTCGCATCCCTACCTTACATCCGGGAGCCGATGAGAGCAGATGTTAGAAACTCGGCCTTGCACTTGGAGAACAAGAGGAGAAACCACGACATAAATATAAACCAAGGGAATGGGAGGTCAAAGTGACACAATGGCCGAAGTCAGTCCAAGCCTGGATGACCCTTTGAGTGCTGAAATTATGGTCAGACAGGCTACATCAGAAAGTACTGCAAGTCACCGCCCAAGGAAAACAAGGATAGTGTAAATGCCAACACGGAGGACTTGACTAATGTGTTGCTGTTATCGGTCGATAGCTCGATTGTCCTATGGGTGATTGATTTGGGGGCATCGTTCCACACTACGATACATCACAGCGTTATGGAGAACTATATTGATGGAGATTGAGAAAGGTCTAACAGGCAAGCCTAGAAGATCACGAAGGTGAGACATGTGCCGAAGTTGATGAGGAACCTGATCTCGGTGGATTAGATCGACAGTGAAGGTAACACCACGACATTTGGGAGTAGCTTGTAGAAGGTGACGGAGCTATAGTTATAGCGTGAGGTCAAAAGTCTAGCACACTATACATGACGTTGAGCTGTAGAGACATGGTGGCCGTAGTCGACAATATTGTCAGTGGTGCCCACAAGAAGAGTATTAGTGTCTATTTATGTACATTTGATGTAATATAGTCTCACGAAGACTCTTGCTTGTAAATGCTAAATCATTAATAAAAGTTGAAACGTTCATTCATTCTTACTTGTTTGTTTGAAGCCTTATGATAATCTATAGTCTTTAGTCCTTAAACAAACCTAACAACATACGAAGAGACAAATTTAGATTTGCATAAACAAAATCCTCATGGTTTGCTTAAAACTGCATATTCACAATCTAAGGATCAAAGGACTATTGATCTCAGTACGATTGTTAGGAGAATCTATGATGTCTGGTTATGGGACATTAAGACTTGGAGATTCTATAGTTCTTCTAGGTATCTTCTGAAGGTACTGAATTGACCAGTGTACTTCTAGAAACAGAATAAGAACAAACCATTAAACCTATTATGTCTCGGAGTCAATAGGTATGAACTGCATCATGCTTACCTCAGTCCTGAAATGAGACATGTCATTTCATAGCTTACGTATTCTCATTTGAGAAAGTCAGAGTTCGAATTCACTATGTGATTCTGAAACGGATCTATTGGTGAAGTACTAAGTTATGAAGATGTCATGAGTAACTTTGTGAAGATCTCATAGATATGGAATTCATGTACAAGATTGCTGAAATGCAATGTATATCACCTCATGCTTTGTTCATTGGAATGTGAATAAATGAACTGGTCAGTGTCCAAATTAAGTCATGACTTTTTTGGATGAATCAATGTAACTTTTTAGCTCCTCCTCAATACATTGTTTCTAACTTATTCACAAGCGACGAAGGAGTTGAGGAAATAACAGCTAGAAGGGTAAAATGGTAATTTTGTAAATCTCGACTAGCTGATGATATTCATGAAGGGTAAACATAGATAATATTAAGTGGATCCACTCATCACAATTAAGTTGAATTCTTGAGTAGAAAATAAATTCATTTGACCCGAGAGATTCTCAGTGTCAACTCTATAGTGGAGTCAGTTGACATTTAGCTAAACTTGGAAAAGGTTTGTGAAATTTTGAGTCCAAGGATGTTAGTGTTGTCAATGGTGCCCACAAGAAGAGTTGTAATCTTTATATTGTGCATTTGATGTAATAAAGTCTTATGAAGACTCTTGCTTGTAAATGCTAAATCATTAATAAAAGTTGAAACGTTCATTCATTCTTCCGTGTCTGTTTGAAGCTTTATGATAAAACATTAGTCTTTAGTCCATAAACAAACTAAACAACTTACGAAGAGACAAATGTAGATTTGCATGAACAAACTCATCGTAGTTTGCTTAAAACGATATATTCGCAATCTAAGGGTCAAAAGGACTATTGACCTCAGTATGATTGTTCGGAGAATCTATGATGTCTGGTTATGAGGCATTGACAGTTTGAGACTCTATAGTTCTTCTAGGTATCTTCCGAAGGTACTGAATTGACCAGTGCACTTCTAGAGACAAGATAAGAACAAATCATTTAACCTCTTATGTCTCGAAGTCACTACGTATGAATTGCATCGTGCTTACCTTAATCCTGAAATGAGACATGTCATTTCACACCTTAGTATTCTCATTTGAGAAAGTCAGAGTTCGGACTCACTATGTGATTCCGAACGAGGCCTATTGGTGAAGTACTAAGTTGTGAGAATGTCATGAGTAACTTTGTGAAGTTCTCATAGATATGGAATTCATGTACAAGATTGCTGAAATGCTATATATATCACCTCATGCTTTGTTCCTTGGAGTGTGAATAAATGAACTGGCCAGTGTCCAAATTGAGTCTTGACTCTTTTGGATGAAACAATGTGACTTGTTAGCTCCTCGTCAATACATTGTTTCTAACTTATTCACAAGCGACAAAGGAGTTGAGGAAATAACAGCTAGAAGGGTAAAATGGTAATTTTGTAAATCCCGACTAGCTGATGATATTCATGAAGGGTAAACACTGATAATATTCCGTGGATCCACTCATTACAATTAGGTTGAATTCTTGAGTAGAAAATAAATTCATTTGAACCGAGAGATTTTCAGTGTCAACTCTTTAGTGGAGTCAGTTGACATTAAGCTAAACTTGGAAAAGGTTTGTGAACTTTTGAGTCCAAGTATTTTAGCTCAAGCTTTGTTCATTTGTATCCATGATGTCACTGTCACGAATCACATCGATTAGGAATAGTTAAACTGGAAGCTAAGTCAAAACAAGAACCAAAATTGTCAAAAGGGTATTTTTGTCTTTTGAGACATAGCATGAAATGAATGTCAATAAATTTTTTGAAAAGGTCATTTAATGACATGTTTCACTCAGCCAATATTAGTGTTATTGGGCCTTGTGGATTAATTTCATTTCATAAGAATTTTATTGAAAATTCTTAATGGGCCTGTTTCATGTTGTCATGAACAAATGGAAAAGCTTCTAGAAGCCCTTTCTAGATGAGGATAGGCGCCCAACATACCCAAGAGAAAGAGAGAATATTTTGTGTATAAAATGAAGATACTTGCCAAAAGAAAAAGAGGAAACTAATTTCCCCTATGAGGAAATGAAATAGGCGCCCAAGTTGAGAAAAAGGCAAAACATGGAACAAAAAAGGAAACAAATCCAAGCCTCTAGAAGGCTGCCTTGGCCGATCAATTGGAATGGGAAATAAGGGATTTTTGCTCATGAATATGTGATATTCTATAGAAGAGGAAACTACCTTATTGAAGGTGAGACCTCTCCTATAAATAGGAGCCTCATTCCATACATTTCATTCATTCCACACAAGTTAGAGATTGATGGACTCTCTCTCTAGACATTGTGGCCGCCCCTCTCCTCTCTCTCTCTAGTCAATTTTGTTTTATTGTTTTGGCAACTAGGTCCTCATTTGACCTAGAGTTTAGCTCTGCGACTTCAAGACTTGTTCTTAAGTCGTAGTGTTTAAAAGTGCCCACTCACTGATTCCTTTTATTTCGAGTGATTTAGTGATAGAAACTATCGTGGTTGCTCGAGTTGCCGAGGAAAGAAAGAGAGACGTGCTGCGAGGAGACGAATGTTTTCAACCTTCCGAAGGCTCATCAATGTTCAAGCTTCTAAAGAGGTTAGTAAATTTATTATGCTCATATTAGTTTTTATTTACATGTGCTTGCTCTTTGTCTAGGTTAGTAAAAACCGTTTTTACTTGAAAAAGAAAATTTTTAAAATTCCGCCGCTTAACGAAGCGTTAAACTTTTTCTTAAACCCTAGATCAATTCCAACAAATGGTATCAGAGCTATCGTCAAAGATATGCATGTACATGTATTTAAAATTGTGAGCTTGAAAATCGTTTTCGAAAGTTTACTAATTTTGTGACAAGTTAGAATTGTTTTCTTAGATTTTTTTTTAATTTATTGCTCTTGCCTTTAAATTAAAAATCGTGTTGTTTTTCTATGAGTTTGGGATGATATTAAAACACATTAGAATCAGTTCTAAAAGTTTTTAATTTTTTATATTGAAAAACGTGTTTTAAAGGTTTGAGAAATTTCGAGTAAATTTTGTGACTAGTTTTCTTGTCTTACTAGTTTCTTTTATTTAATTGAATCGTTTTATGCATGTTGTTATTTCTTTTATACCATGTTATTACCTTGCTAATAAAACAAAAATAAAAGCTTTAACAACCTCCTAAAACGTTCCGTTACACTCGATTCTTTTTCGCACCTAAAAAGGACCAAGCTTTAATTATTTCTTTTTCTTCGAGCTGGAGTAAAACTCGCAGTAAAAGTGGCATAACTCTCTTCTCAGAAATATAAATTTCATGATTATTGAATCAAATTAAAGCTCTATCTGTCCTCTGTCCAATGCCACCGGTTTCAGGTCCAAAAGACATCGGAGCCGCCAGTTATGGCGATTTTACTCCGAGGTACGCGGCTGTTCCGAAGGTCTAGTTTTTTAGAAATCCGGATTTTCAGCCCCACTACCATGAGTTATAGAACTCTAATGAGAAAATTTTCTTGAGCAAAATTGTTTTCCATAAGATTATAAACATGATGTGAAAGATTAAAATGTTTTGATTTTTGAAAGTTTAATTGAAATTGAATTTTACAAAACTAGTTTGAATTTAGAAAAACCGTTTTCGTTTTCAAACTTGAAAATATTTTGTCATCCAAATCAAATAAGTTTTCAAAACTATATCTATATCAAATATGTTCAAAATCTATATGCTCTTGAAAATTTGAGTGGGAGGTCTCTTGTAGACAAGCCGAAAAATAAAAAGATGTGTAATCTCAAACTTTCAAGTGTTCGAGTGAGTTGAAGTTCACACTTCCCTCATGCACTTTCCCGAATAGAAAATAGGAAAAGATCCGAGTATGTCCCTTGTGCCTTTGTGCACTAACACTGCTATGAACATGAATATCTAGGATTCTTTTCTAGTTGTCCGCTCTATCGCTCTATGACTAAGAAAACCGTTTCCGAACTTATAAGAGTCGATGTACCAACTCCAAAAACTAAGTGGGAGGGTTATATTTGTTGTTTGTAACCCACGATCCCCAACACTAATGAAAGAAGCAATTAATGTGGGACTAAGAGCCGCTCTTGCGACCCTCTCTTAAATGGGAGTACTCCAAGGCGTTTTTGCTTCGATCATTGCTTAATGAGCTACGTCCGAGAGTGAGAAGATGATGACAAGGCCTCCCCTTGGGGGATTGTTTTTCAAAGTTGATCTTTTAGACTAAGTGGTTGGTTGCACACTTAGGCTCAATCCCTAGTAATCCTCCCTTGAGGCTCTGCGAAAGGATGTGAGTGATTAAACCAATTTAAAAGGTGGCTAGTCAAAATTGATGTATTGACATCTTGGCTAAGCATTAATGATGTGTCATTTACTTATAAATGGAGATTTTTTGCGGCCTTCTCTCGAAGGAGTAAATTATCGTTTAGTTTATAACACCTTTGGATTTTATCAAATGTTTAAAAACTTAAATCCTAAACCAAAGACTAATCATAAACTTGTTTCAACTTTTATAGGCAAAATGTCTCTCAACCCTCTCTCAACCATTCTTTCCTCGAATAAACTCGAAGGCGACAATTACGTCGATTGGAAACGTAACCTCAACATAGTCCTTAATGTCGACAAGCACAAATGGGTTCTCACCACCCCCTGTCCTCAAACGAATGAATATTCGACGCAAGAGGAAAGAGACGCCCTGGCGGCTTGGCTTCGATCCGATGAGATTGTGAGGTGCTACATCTTAGCATCTATGAACAATATGTTAAAAAAGTAACATCGTGACATCGAGACTGCCGCCGACATGCTCTACAATCTCCTTGAGATGTTTGAAGGGCAAAGGCATCAAGCAAGGCAACAAGCAGTCCGACGGTTTATGAACTGTCACATGAATGCTAGGACTCCTATTGGAGACTTTATGATACTGATCATTAGTTATCTGAATGAGATGGAAATCCTAGGATCTAAGATTAACGAGGAGATCAAAATAGATATGATCTTGGAAACTCTCCCCGAATCATTTAATACCTTCAAGTGGAACTACTCCATGAACAAGCTAGAGTACATTGTTACCGAGCTTATGAAGGAGCTCCACAATGCTGAAGGTCTCACTAAGAGAAAGAGGAATCAAGGAGAGGCACATGCTACTGAGCAAAAAGCCTCCGCCTCTGGAACTAAGAAGAGACCTCACAAGGCCGATAAAAAGAACTGTCATGCCTATCTCAAAGCAAAGGAACATAGTATTGTACTAGTTACCGAAGCATGCTTAGTAGCTGATAATGTATCAACGTGGATTCTTGACTCCGCTGCTACTAACCATATTTGTTGTTCCTTGAATGGTTTCAAGAAAACCAAAAGCTTAGAGGAAGGCGAGTTCTGTTTCAAATGGGGTGACGGGAGCCTGATGTCTGTGAAGGCTGTGGGATCCGTGACGCTGTCTTTTGAAGACCGCATTTTAAACTTGAATAATGTTTATGTTGTTCCTACCTTTGGGAAGAACTTAATATCCGTTGCTCGTCTTCTTGAGCAAGATTATTGTTTAAAGTTCATTAAGAATGGAATTCGTATTTCGTTTCCTGATAATTCTTTTATCACTGATGCATGTATGAAGAATGCCCTTTTTTTTACATTTATCCCACTCAACCTTCCATTTTAGACACCGAAATAGATAATGATCTAATTAGGGAGCCAAATAGGATCAAACTTTCTGAATCCTCCGATCTAACAAAATCAACACACCTATGGCACTTAAGACTTGGTCATATCAGTCTAGATAGGATTAAGTGACTTGTGAGGGACGGTCCACTCCAAGCCTCTGCAATAGGTTTACTACCTACTTGTGAATCCTGTATAGAAAGAAAAATGACTAAGCGACCTTTCTCCGATAAGGGTCGAAGAGCCACTGAGTTGCTGGAACTAGTACATTCTGATGTATGTGGTCCGCTCAGCCAACAGGTACGTGGAGGATACGAATACTTTGTTACCTTCACCGATGATTACTCGCGATATGGTTTTGTCTATTTGCTCAAACACAAATCCGAGACCTTTAACGTATTTAAGGCCTTTAGGGCTTTAGTGGAAAAGCAAACTGGCAAAGTGATCAAAACACTTCGATTTGATCGAGGTGGTGAGTATATGTCTGGAGAGTTCGATGACTTTCTTAAAGAAGAAGGAATCGCTTCTCAGCTTACCGCACCTGGCACACCTCAACAAAACGGAGTGTCAAAGAGAAGAAACCGAACTCCTATGGAGATGGTTAGATCAATGATGAGTTACTCATCACTCCCTCTTTCCTTTTGGGGATATGCCCTCGAAACAGCCGCTTATATTCTGAACCAAGTTCCATCCAAAACGGTCCCTGGTACTCCTTATGAACGATGGACTGGCCGTAAAGTAAATCTGGGTCACATCCGAATTTGGGGTTGCCCTGCACACGTGCTGAGGCAAAAGACTAGCAAGTTGGCTAGTAGGTCAGAATTGTGCTTGTTTGTGGGATATCCAAAGGAAACCAAGAGTTTCATCTTCTATAGTCCCGAGGACGATAAGACTTTCGTTAGCACGAATGCTCGTTTCCTTGAGGAGGACTTTATGAAACATGCAAAACCTAGAAGCAAAATTGTGCTTGAAGAAAAGTTGGGTGAGGAAGCTTCTACCTCATCTGTAAGAACTGTTCTTACCCCAACTGAAACACAACCTAACTCATCAGAATCTCGTCAAGTAGTACTTCGACGTAGTGGGAGGGCTACTCAAAAGCCTGACAGGTACATGTCTTATGGAGACTCTCTCGTAGCCGTCTCTGACATGGATGATCCTGTTTCCTATAGCCAAGCGATGGCTTGTTCTGAATCAAACCTTTGGCTTGACGCCATGAAAGTTGAAATGCACTCAATGTATGTCAACAAAGTCTGGAAACTTGTAGACCTTCCTGAAGGGATTAAACCCGTAGGGTGTAAGTGGATATACAAGAAGAAAAAGGGTCCTGATGGGAACGTCGAGACGTTCAAAGCACGACTTGTGGCGAAGGGTTATACCCAACAAGAAGGGATTGACTATGAAGAAACCTTCTCGCCAGTCGCGATGCTTAAATCCATCCGCATACTCATATCCATAGCTGCAGCTCTCGACTATGAGATCTGGCAAATGGATGTCAAGACAGCCTTTCTGAATGGCAATCTTGACGAGCGCATTTACATGGCTCAACCAGACGGTTTTGTGGAAGAAGGTCAAGAGACCAAGGTTTGGGAGTTGCTTAAGTCCATTTATGGATAAAAGCAAGCATCTAGGTCATGGAATATTAGATTCGATGAAACTGTAAAGAGTTTTGGCTTTGAACAGTCAATAGATGATCCTTGTGTTTACAAGTTAATACACGAAGGCAAAGTTGTGTTTCTGGTGCTATATGTCGATGATATACTACTCATTGGTAATGACGTGGGTAAGTTATCTGAGGTTAAGGTCTGGCTGGCAAAGCAATTCGATATGAAGGATCTAGGAGAAGCCGCGTACATTCTGGAAATCCAAATCTTTTGAGATAGGAAAAACCGGACACTGTCGCTCTCTCAAGCATCTTATATTGATAAGGTGATGGATCGCTTCTCGATGCAAGACTCCAAGAAGGGTCAAACACCCTTTAGGCATGGAGTTTCACTCTCTAAGGACCTGTCTCCCAAGACTCCACAAGAGATTGAAGACATGAGGAAAATTCCTTACGGCTCTTCCATAGGAAGCTTCATGTATGCTATGCTTTGCACTAGACCTGACATCTGTTTCGCCGTTGGCGTAGTTAGCCGTTTCCAATCCAACCCTGGACCCGAGCACTGGATTGCTGTTAAGCATGTTCTTAAGTATCTTCGAAGAACTAGGAACTTGATGCTTACATACTCAGGTACTGACCTGACTATGACGGGATATACCGACTCCGATTTTCAAGCGGATAAGGATTCCAGGAAATCCACTTCGGGATCTGTGTTTATCCTTAATGGTGGAGCTGTTGTGTGGAGAAGCATTAAGCAATCTTGCATTGGTGACTCCACAATGGAAGCAGAATATGTCACTGCTTGTGAAGCATCCAAAGAGGCTGTATGACTTAGAAAATTCCTTAAGTATATAAAAGTTGTTCCAAATGTCGACAAGCCCATGACCCTTTATTGTGATAATAGTGGGGCTGTCGCTAACTCAAAGGAACCTCGAAACCATAAGCACTCTAAGCATATTGAGAGGAAATACCATTTGATTCGAGAGATCGTGCAGCGCGGAGACGTGGAAGTGAAGAAGATCTCAACGGTGGACAACCTAGAAGATCCATTCACAAAGGCCCTAGCGAACAAGGTCTTCGACCAACATCGAGAGGGATTAGGCATGAAGGACTACACACATGTAGATTTGCATGAACAAACTCTTCGTAGTTTGCTTAAAACGATATATTCGCAATCTAAGGGTCAAAAGGACTATTGACCTCAATATGATTGTTAGGAGAATCTATGATGTCTGGTTATGAGGCATTGAGAGTTGGAGACTCTATAGTTCTTCTAGGTATCTTCTGAAGGTACTGAATTGACCAGTGCACTTCTATAGACAAGATAAGAACAAACCATTTAACCTCTTATGTCTCGAAGTCACTACGTATGAATTGCATCGTGCTTACCTTAATCCTGAAATGAGACATGTCATTTCACACCTTAGTATTCTCATTTGAGAAAGTCAGAGTTCGGACTCACTATGTGATTCTAAACGAGGCCTATTGGTGAAGTACTAAGTTGTGAGAATGTCATGAGTAACTTTGTGAAGTTCTCATAGATATGGAATTCATGTACAAGATTGCTGAAATGCAATATATATCACCTCATGCTTTGTTCCTTGGAGTGTGAATAAATGAACTGGCCAGTGTCCAAATTGAGTCTTGACTCTTTTGGATGAAACAATGTGACTTGTTAGCTCCTCGTCAATACATTGTTTCTAACTTATTCACAAGCGACAAAGGAGTTGAGGAAATAACAGCTAGAAGGGTAAAATGGTAATTTTGTAAATCCCGACTAGCTGATGATATTCATGAAGGGTAAACACTGATAATATTCTGTGGATCCACTCATTACAATTAGGTTGAATTCTTGAGTAGAAAATAAATTCATTTGAACCGAGAGATTTTCAGTGTCAGCTCTTTAGTGGAGTCAGTTGACATTAAGCTAAACTTGGAAAAGGTTTGTGAACTTTTGAGTCCAAGTATTTTAGCTCAAGCTTTGTTCATTTGTATCCATGAGGTCACTGTCACGAATCACATCGATTAGGAATAGTTAAACTGGAAGCTAAGTCAAAACAAGAACGAAAATTGTCAAAATGGTATTTTTGTCTTTTGAGACATAGCATGAAATGAATGTCAATAAATTTTTTGACAAGGTCATTTAAAGACATGTTTCACTCGGCCAATATTAGTCTTATTGGGCCTTGTGGATTAATTTCATTTCATAAGAATTTTATTGAAAATTCTTAATGGGCCTTTTTCATGTTGTCATGAACAAATGGAAAAGCTTCTAGAAGCCCTTTCTTGATGAGGATAGGCGCCCAACTTACCCAAGAGAAAGAGAGAATATTTTGTGCATAAAATGAAGATACTTGCCAAAAGAAAAAGTGGAAACAAATTTCCCCTATGAGGAAATGAAATAGGCGCCCAAGTTGAGAAAAAGGCAAGGCATGGAACAAAAAAGGAAATAAATCCAAAGTGAATATGTGATAAGGGATTGGCCGATCAAATGGAATGGGAAATAAGGGATTTTTTCTCATGAATATGTGATATTCTATAGAAGAGGAAACTACCTTATTGAAGGTGAGACCTCTCCTATAAATAGGAGCCTCATTCCATACATTTCATTCATTCCACACAAGTTAGAGATTGAGAGACTCTCTCTCTAGACATTGTGGCCGCCCCTCTCCTCTCTCTCTCTAGTCAATTTCGTTTTATTGTTTTGGCACCTAGGTCCTCATTTGACCTAGAGTTTAGCTCTGCGACTTCAAGACTCATTCTTAAGTCGTAGTGTTTAAAAGTGCCCACTCATTGATTCCTTTTATTTCGAGTGATTTAGTGATAGAAACTATCGTGGTTTCTCGAGTTGCCGAGGAAAGAAAGAGAGACGTGCTGCGAGGAGACGAATGTTTTCAACCTTCCGAAGGCTCATCAACGTTCAAGCTTCTAAAGAGGTTAGTAAATTTATTATGCTCATATTAGTTTTTATTTACATGTGCTTGCTTTTTGTCTAGGTTAGTAAAAACCGTTTTTACTTGAAAAAGAAATTTTTTAAAATTCCACCGCTTAACGAAGCGTTAAACTTTTTCTTAAACCCTAGATCAATTCCAACAGTTAGCTCAAGCTTTGTTCATTTGGATCCATGAGGTCACTGTCACAAATCATATCGAGTAGGAATAGTTAAACTAGAAGCTAAGTCAAAACAAGAACTAGACAAGTTTTACGAAAATTGTCGGTATTTTTGTCATTTTGGACATAGGACGAAATGAATGTCAATAAATTTTTTGAAATTGTCATATGATGACAAATGAAATGTATCACTCGACAATGATGAGATTTTTTTGGCCTTGAGGATTAATTTCATTTCATGAAATTTTACTTGAAAATTCTTAATGGGCTTTTCTTATGTTGTCATGAACAAATGAAGAAACATCTAGAAGCTCCTTCTAGATGCATATTGCTCGTCCAAACCAAAGAAAGAGAGAGACTAATTTTGTGCATTGATGTATGAAGATACTTGACAAAAGAAAAAGAGGAAACAAATTTCCTCTATAAGGAAATGAAGTGGGCGGCCTACAATAGGCAAGGGAGAAGCAAAACAAAAGAGGAAACAAATCCAAGGCCTTCTAGAAGAACTAGTTGGCCGTGTGACTTAACGAGAAGGATGGAATATTTGCTCATGAATATGTGATATTCTATAGAAGAGGAAACTACCTTGTTGAAGGTAATTCTTCTCCTATAAATAGGGCCCTCATTCTCATTGTTTCTCATCCCACATAAGTTAGAGATTGAGAGCTTCTCTATCTAGACATTGTGGCCGCCTATCCTCTCTCTCTCTCTCTCTCTCTCTATCTCTCTCTCTTCCCTTTTCGTTTGTGTTCTGGCACATAGGTCCACATTTGACCTAGTGTTTTAGCACTTCGACTCTTAGACTTGTTTTTGAGTCGTCGTGTTTAAAAGTGCCCACACACACTTATTCCTTCTTACCTACAGTGATTTATGTGATAGAAACTTTCTTGGTTACTCGAGTTCCCAAAGAATGAAGAAAGACGAGCTGCGTGGGGGACGAGCGATTCAACCTCCACAAGCTTCTCAACGATCAAGCTTCATAAAGGTTAGTAAACATATAATCGCTTTTTGATAGTTTTAATAATAACATGTGCTTACTCTTTGTCTAGGTTAGTAAAATCGTTTTACTTGTTTAAAGAAAATTTTTATTTTCTGCCGCTTGCATGAAGTGTTAAATATTCTTAACCCTAGGTCAATTTCAATAGACAATAACAAGAAAACCGAGTTGTGGCATTGCAGGCTCGGGCCCATGAGCGAGAAGGGGATGAAGATGCTGGTGAAAGATGACATGTTGTAGAGCTGAAGACGGTGGAACATCACTTATGCGAAAGTTGCATTCTCAAGAAGAAGAAGAGAGTTAGCTTCGCAAAGGCAAGCCAAAAGCTGAGAAACTCGAGCTGGTACATACTGATGTATGGGGACCAGCTCCTGCCCTTCACTCGGAGGATCTCGCTACTACTTGACATTCATCGATGAATCCGCGAGGAAGCTATAGGTTGATTTCTTGAAGAATTAATTTGGTGTGTTCACAACCTTCAAGAAGTGGAAGGCGATGGTCAAGCTGGGACAAGATTGAAGGTGAAGTGCTTGAAGTCAGACAACAAAAGGGAGTACGTCGACTCTGACTTCAGATAGGATTAAGCTGAGAATGAGATCTAGATGATGAGGATGATCCCAAGAACTCCCCAAAATTATGGAGTAGCGGAGAGGATGAACCGAACACTGAATGAGCGAGCTCAAAGTATGCAAATTTACTTTGGGTTTCTTAAGACGTTTTGGACAAATACGATCAACACGGTAGCCTTCTTGATAAACCGAGGACCGAGCGTTCCCTTGAGTTTCAGAATTCCAAAAGAGGCGTGGAATAGGAAGATGGTAAATCTTTATTAACTAAAAGTGTTTGGTTGTTTATCGTACATCACTAGGTATTAGGTATGATAGGTCTAAAAAGTGTTATTTCATTGGTTATGATGACACTGAGCTTGGCTATCATTTATGGGATGCCGATGCGAAAACGATTGTTCAGAGCATGAATGTCGTCTCCAACGTGTAAACGATGTAGAATGACGTACTGAAGGAGAGATCGACGAGCAAATCTCTAGAGGATGAAAAGTCAACGATCGACCTTAGAGACTTATTGACGACCGAGCTTGAAAAGACACTTCGACGATCAAGGAGCGATCAGCGCGAGCTGATGACGCTCACAAGATCAAAGTAGAAGAAGGCAATGAGAACACCGAGCTCGAGGTAAATTAGCGGACTTCGATCATCGAACGGTGCAGATCAACCGAAGTCAATAAACCTATGCACAAGTTTTCTCAGTCTCTCAAGTACATCCTGCTAACCGGAAGAGAAGAGCCCGGAGTGCTACGAAGAGGCTATGCAGGTCGATGCCTTGACCAAGTAGGAGCTCGCCATGAGGGACGAGATGGATTTGTTGATCATGAACAATACATGAGAGCTGACCGAAGTACGAGCTCTGAAGAAAGCACTGCACAACAAGTAGGTGTACCAGATAAAAGAGGAAAGCAATAGATGCTAATAATTCAAGGTAAGGCTGGTTGTGAAAGGGTTCCAGCAGAATGAGGAAATTAATTTCACAGAAATCTTATCTCCTGTTGTCAAGCACATGGCGATTAGAACCGTACTCGGGCTGGTAGCCAAGGAGAATCTGCATCTCTAGCAGATGAATGTGAAGATAGCATTTCTTCACGGTGATCTTTACGAAGAGATCTACATGAGGTAGTCCGAAGGCTTCGTAGACAAGGGAAAATATGAACTCGTGTGTAGGCTCCAAAGGAGTCTCTACGGGCTAAAGCAAGCCCTAAAGTAGTGGTACAAGAAGTTTGACAACTTCATGAAGCGAGCTAAGTTTGGCAGATATGAGGCCAACCACTGCTGCTACTTCAAGATACTTGAAGACTCCTACTGATTCTTCTTCTCTACGTCGATGATATGCTGATTGTAGGCCAACCTACACAAGATCGATGAGCTGAAGAAGAGACTATCCGAAGAGTTCACGATGAAGGATTTGGGAGCCGCGAAGCAGATTCTCGGGATGAGGATCAAGATGACCAGAGATGGCATCGAGCTTTCGTTGGAAGAGGATGTGAAGAAGGTACTCCAGTGCTTCAATATAGAGGAGGTGAAGTCGGCCAGCACACCGCTGGCTAGCCACTTTAAATTGTCCAAGGGGCAGTCACCACTGACGAAGGATGAGCTGGCGTACATGGATAAGATCCCTTATGCTTTTTCCATCGAAAGCTTGATGTATGCAATGTATATACTAGGCGAGACATTGCTCATGCAGTTGGAGTTGTGAGCAGGTTTATGAATAATCTAGGGAAAGAGCACTAAGAGGCTGTGAAGTCTATCCTTCGATATTTGAGAGGCTTCTCGAGCTCGGTGTTGATATTCAGGAAGTCCGAGCTAGGACTCCAAGTGTACGTCGATGCTGACAATGGAGGCGACGTTGACATCAAGAAGAGCATGTCCGGATACGTCTACACGTTCGGAAGGGTGGATATCTGTTGGGTGTCGAGGTTGTAGAAGATTGTTGCCTTGTTGAGCTGTGAGGAAGAGAATGTGGCCATCATCGATGCTACGAAAGAGATGATATGGCTGCAAACATTTTTGCGCGAGCTAGATCAAGACCATGAAAAAAGTGTGATATACAATGACAACCAGAGTGCCATTCAGTTGGCAAAGAACTCGGTGTATCATGCCCGTACGAAGCATATAAAGCTGCAATTCCTCTTCATCGTATTGACATTGGAAGATGGAGTATTGGTGCTTAGGAAGATCGTAGGAAGTCAGAATCTAGCTGACAAAATGAGGTTGTGCTCGACCTCAGTGGGGCTCCTCACTTGACGAGTTGAGTCGCCACTGCAATTGGAGAAAGTGATGTTATTAGCCTCCAAGTGGGAGATTATTGGTGTATGGAGCCTAATAGAAAGTTGAGATGACGAGCTGAAGCCCAACGCCGTGCTCACGAGTTGAATGCTAAAGATCGAGGTTGATTGCCAAGCTCATCACGTCGAGTTTGAGACCAGACGATACTACGTGTTTTGTTTTGCCCTATTTTTTTTTCTCTATAAATATTTGTAGCCGTCACTCTCATACGTGTGGAAAGAAAATAGTAAGATGTCATGACCCGTGAGCATCAGCTCGCCCACGAGCCGCGACCGATCAACCCGAAATGCAACATGAAACATAACATAACATATCATATCATGATCAAGACGGAATTATAAATACATAAAAATATTACAGGTAAACACATATATAATAATTAAGTGCGGAAGGTAATAACATAAAGGTAGTCACAAAAATCCGAGATTTTTTTTTTGTACAACTATGAGTATATAGAGACCCTTATAAACAAGCATATCACTAATATACATGTACGAGAGTTTTAGTTTTGGAGCGTAGATTTGAAAGAGTATAAAAAAATAGTAACATAGTAGATTGTTCCCCGGAATGAGACCCCATTACCTCGTCGGTCGAGAGATACACGTTTGGTCTCGGTCTTCCATCACCTCCACTTCATCTCAACTTTTCCCTCATCTATATTACTATTGTCAATGGTGCCCACAAGAAGAGTTGTAGTCTTTATTTTGTACATTTGATGTAATAAAGTCTCACGAAGACTCTTGCTTGTAATTGCTTATTCATTAATAAAAGTTGAAACGTTCATTCATTCTTCCTTGTTTGTTTGAAGCTTTATGATAAAACCTTAGTCTTTTGTCCATCAACAAACTTAACAATTTATGAAGAGACAAATGTAGATTTGCATGAACAAACTCTTAGTAGTTTTCTTAAAACGATATATTCGCAATCTAATGGTCAAAGGACTATTGACCTCAGTACGATTGTTAGGAGAATCTATGATGTCTGGTTATGGGGCATGGAGAGTTGGAGACCCTATAGTTCTTCTAGGTATCTTCCGAAGGTACTGAATTGACCAGTGCACTTCTAGAGACAAAATAAGAACAAACCATTTAACCTCTTATGTCTCGAAGTCACCACGTATGAATTGCATCGTGTTTACCTTAATCCTGAAATGAGACATGCCATTTCACAACTTACGTATTCTCATTTGAGAAAGTCAGAGTTCGGACTCACTATGTGATTCTGAACAGGGCCTATTGGTGAAGTACTAAGTTGTGAGAATGTCATGAGTAACTTTGTGAAGTTCTCATAGATATGGAATTCATGTACAAGATTGTTGAAATGCAATGTATATCACCTCATGCTTTGTTCCTTGGAGTGTGAATAAATGAACTGGCCAGTGTCCAAATTGAGTCGTGACTCTGTTGGATGAAACAATGTGACTTGTTAGCTCCTCATCAATACATTGTTTCTAACTTATTCACAAGCGACAAAGGAGTTGAGGAAATAACAGCTAGAAGGGTAAAATGGTAATTTTGTAAATCCCGACTAGCTGAAGATATTCATGAAGGGTAAACATAGATAATATTCAGTGGATCCGCTTATCATAATTTGGTTGAATCCTTGAGTAGAAAATAAATTCATTTGAACCGAGAGATTTTCAGTGTCAACTCTTTAGTGGAGTCAGTTGGCATTAAGCTAAACTTTGAAAAGGTTTGTGAACTTTTGGGTTCAAGTGTTTAGGTCAAGCTTTGTTCATTTAGATCCATGAGGTCACTGTCACAAATCACATCGAGTAGGAATAGTTAAACTAGAAGCTAAGTCAAAACAAGAACGTGACGAATTTTATGAATATTGTCAAAAGGGTAATTTTGTCTTTTTGGACATAGGATGAAATGAATGTCAATAAATTTTTTGACAAGGTCATTTGATGAGTCAATATCACTCGGCCAAGTTAGTTTAATTGGGCCTTGTGGATTAATTTCATTTCATAAGAATTTTATTGAAAATTCTTAATGGGCCTTTCTCATGTTGTCATGAACAAATGAAGAAGCTTCTAAAAGCTCCTTCTAGAGAGTATTTGGCCGCCCAACATAAAGAGAGAAAGGGAGATTATTTTATGCATGAATGTATTTAGATACTTGCCAAAAGAAAAAGAGGAAACAAATTTCCTATGCATGGCAATGGGAATTTCGGCCAAGGCTAAGAGAGGAACAAAATAGGAAACAAATCCAAGAGCTTCTAGAAGCCTTGTTGGCCGTGTGACTTAAGAGGGTAATGGGCAATATTTGCTCATGAATATGTGATATTCTATAGAAGAAGAAACTACCTTATTGAAGGTGAGACCTCTCCTATAAATAGATCCCTCATTCTTCACATTTCATTCATCCCAAGTTTTAGAGATTTGAGAGCTTCTCTCTCTAGCTTGGACGACTCCTCTCTCTCTCTCTCTCTGTAGTCAATTTCGTTTTTTGTTTTGGCACCTAGGTCCTCATTTGACCTAGCATTTTTAGCTCTTCGACTTTAAGACTTGTTCTTGAGTCGTAGTGTTTAAAAGTGCCCACTCACTAATTCATTTTCGCTTGAGTGATTCTTGTGATAGAAACCATCGTGGTTGCTCGTGTTGCCGAGGAAAGAAGAGAGACGTGCTGCGAGGGAGACGAACGTTATCAACCTTCCGAACGCTCATCAATGTTCAAGCTTCTAAAACGGTTAGTAAATTATTTATGCTCATAATAGTTTTATTTACATGTGCTTGCTCTTTGTTTAGGTTAGTAAAATCGTTTTACTTGTCAAAAGAAAATTTTTAATATTCCGCCGCTTACCGAAGCGTTAAACTTTTTCTTAAACCCTACATCAATTCCAACAATTACCAAGGGTCATAAAGCTATTAGTCAAATGACTAAGCAAGCCGGAATCTATGTAGAAAGGAAAAATAACTAATGCCATGTGACGTGCAAACATGCACATAAGGATGTAGAATAAAGCATGATATTTATTTTGCATCTCACTCTCGAGCTCCCAGGTGGCTTTTTCATCCGCGTGCCTCTTCCACAACACTTTGACCAAAGGAATAGTCTTATTCCACAAGTCTTTCTCCTTCTGATCAAGGATCACGACAGCCGGCTCCTCATATCTAACTTCAGGAGAAATCTTAACCTCTTGATCTTGTAGCACATCTAAAGGGTCAGACAAGTACTTTCGTAGCATTGATACATGGAATATGTTGTTGACCCGTTTTGGACCACCAAGGATGAAGCAATCACGAAGGCTCCCCGGATGTCCAGGCCCAAGCAACCTGTCCCGACTGGCCATTCTCGGGCGGCCATCCCCGGGCAGCCGATCTCGGGCGGCCACTCCCGGGAGAGCAGGCTTGGGTGGCCAGTCTTGGACGGCCGTTCCCGGTCAGCGAGACCCAGACGGCCACCCTTGAGCAAGCAAGCCCGGCTGGCCAATCCCAGACGACCACTCCCGGGCGAGCAGGCTTGGCCGGCCAGTCCCGGACGGCCATTCACGGGAGACAAGGCCTGGTCGGCCAGTCCGGGACGACCATCCGTGGGAGGCAAGGCCCAGTCGGCCAGTCCCTGACGATAAATCCTGGGTGAGCAAGCTCGGTCGGCCAAGGACTGGCCGACAAATCCTAGAAGACCATTCCCGGGCAGCCAAGCCCGGCCGGCCTTCCCGGTCATCCGGCCTCGGTCTACCAATGGCCGACTGGACGACTTGCATGCCCAAGTCTGTCCTTGGGGCGCGGGAGAAGGGCCGCCTAGTCTATAAATACCTTCACTCCATGCATAAGGTAATCCGAATTTAAGCTCCAAAATGCTATCGAACCTCTAAGTCACTCGTTTCACTCATCTTTGGTCTCTAAATCCCTAAACACTCTAAATCTTTATTTCTCACATCAATCCTACTAATTTTGAGCATCGGAGAGGTAAACAGAGGCAACCCTTTGTAGTTCATTGTTTTCATTTCTTTTAGGATCAACGAAGGACGAGAAAGGTCAATCACTGTTAGGGAGAACTCGAGATACCGAGCTCAGGATGCCCATGCCTGAACGCAATCACTTGGTCAAGCCTTGGGTTGAACCGTTCTTGAGCCTCTAAATCGTTGTCCAGAAACAAGCGACAAAATTTTGGCGCTAGATGGAGGGTGCTTCCCGACTTGGCAACTTGTTCCCTCTACCACGCTTTCCTTCTACTTCCCGACATATACTCTTGATAGATGAGTAATATGCCCGTGGCCTTCGCGACCGTCTGAGCGACTAGCTCGAGGTACGGTTTGAGAAACTTGGCACACCGAATAGGCAATTAATGAACTTGTGATAACGAGAGTCAGCCCGCCAAACCGACTGACGACGCCCGAGCCGCACTCATAGAGGACACATCCCGGAGACTTGCCGAACTCCTTGACGAACCAGGGGTGGATGGCACCCTCATAGCCGATATCCTGGTTTACAATGCGACAAACCCTGACTATGTGTGAGAGTCAAAGACCGGTGAGGGTTACCTCAACCACTTACACGCCAGGTCTGAATGGTCGAGGGGTAGCATTGGAGTCCTGACTCGAAGCCAACAAAGAGCGGCTCTATTAGCGCATCAAAACTTCTTAAACTCTCAAGGATAGGCTTCCTCGACTTCAAGGGAGGTCGGAAGAGACTTTCCACCCGAGATAGAGTTGACGACAGTGAGGACGGGGCAAATAGTCGTGAAGCCCACCGAAGGGCTCGACCAAGAGAAGAGCCTCATTGCCAAACCCTTACGACAAAGTTTGAACTCGTAGAGAGGCGCTTTAGGTGTTTCTATCTAGGCCGAGCCCCCATCAATGTCGTGGACCAAACATCCAATGCGCGCCAACAGGTTACACCCCTGGCTTAGACCATCAGTCTTGCTAATGGACTTGACATGGTCAGCATGATCCAAAGCCTCCAAAATAAAATAATCGAGATGAAGGAATAAGTGTCGGGCGGCCAAAGGCCATATGGCTAAAAAGAAGAGTTGTACTCACCGTTCGCCGCTCAAATCCTAGCATAGCCTTGCGTTGGGAATTTCAAATTTCCTACAATTCCCCTGTACGATGGGAGATCCGATCCTAATTTCCAAATCCAACAGTATGAGATGTGGACGACCATGCAAGGGCAGTCCGATGCCACCTTATGCCAAGCCTTTAGCCTAACCTTCACCGGATCCGGGTTCGAATGGTTTAGGAGTCTGAGGACTGGGAGCATTCATTCCTTCCTAGCTCTCTGTGATTTTGAGGCAATACCTCGTCTGTTTCACAGAAGAGTCACATAAGGTTGAAGGATTTGACACAAAGATGTTATAACTTCCATCACCGAAGGGGTCGCATTAGCGAGTTCCTAAAATCCATTGTTGGAAGGGTCCCATGGGACATGGCGGAGCTTATGATGAGAGCTCGGACATATATGAGGATCGAGGACCATCTCGATGGACGTAAAGGAAATGGCCGAAGCCGCCTCTATTCGGAAGTTTTAGAAAATATTTGGCATTTACTCCACTAAGTACCCTGGCATAACGAATTCTGGCCCTATATGGAGACAAGCTGTGTACCCCGGTGCCCCTGAAGAAGGATCCCGCGACGTGAGATCGAAATAAGTTTTGCGAATACCACCAAGACCACAAACTCCTGACCTCAGAATGCTACCAACTAAAGCGACAAATTGAGGCCCTCATCTAGGATGGAAAACTCAAAGGTTACGTTCTTTGAACAATTGGGATAGTCGCCACGGCTGGAGAACGCCCGTGTCAAGACAAGAAAGGGCCGGTTATCACCGACCGCATGGCAAACAATGAACCTGAAAGCTCATATATGCATGTCGTGGGCACAATTCTGGGTGGTCCCGAGTTTGGCGATTGTCATACTGACAGTAAGAAATATATCCGAGTGGTCTCCCAAGAAAACATAGCCCAACACATCAATCTCATATACGATGGTCTGCCATCGTCTCCTGTTGAATCCATGTTCTTCTCTAACTAGGAGGCAGTGCGCGTTCAACATCCACACAATGACGTGATCGTTGTCTTGGCCCCGGTGGCAAATAACGTTGTCCAAAGAATCCTAATAGACTATCACTACTACAAAACAGTTAATAGACTACGCTGTTATTTTATTAAAAGTCTACGTTTTAATTAAAAGACGTAGACTTTTTTAGTAGACTACAGATATCAAAATTTAAGAATTTATAAGTCTACGTTTAAGATGAAAAGTGTAGAGATTAAGGTATTGATACACTACCATATATTGTATGACGTAGTGAAAACCTTTGAAAATAACAAAAATCTTAATAAATGCGCGCACTATGTATCCCCAAATTATTTCACCCGCCAAGAAATATATTTTCTTATTCAAAATCAAATATATTGTTTCCAATAGAATAGCTCATATAGATATATACATTAAAAAAATTAAAAATTCTTTTCGTTGCGTTCTTTTCTTTCTTCTTCTTTGTTACGAACTACTCTTAAGAAAACCCAACGCCGCCAAACTGCTCCGCCTTCTTCCAGATTACCATCGCCGCCATATTGCTCCGCCAAAATCGAACCTTCTCCGCCGTAGAATTTGTACCATCGTTGCCCTTTTTCTTTGCGTTCTTTTCTTTCTTCTTCTTTGTTACGAACTACTCTTCAGAATTCCCAACGGCGCCAAACTGCTCTGCCTTCTTCCAGATTACCATCGCCGCCATACTGCTCCCTCAAAATCGAACCTTCTCCGCCATACAATTTGTACCATTGTCGCCCTTAGTCTGAATTGGAAACTTCTTCGTGGCTGTACCATCTCCGCCGAAAATCGGTAAGAATCAATGCCATTCTTCTTTACGAGGAAACTCATTACTTGTACCCTTTCAAATTGATGGTTTGAGGTTGGTTTTTTAATTGAGTCTTGTTTGAAGATGATTATATGGTTAATTGATATTTCGAATTTGGGGCTTTGTAGTGTTTTCGGGTTTGAA